>NW_021941641.1:37500-52043 GCF_902148855.1 Sphaeramia orbicularis
ACATACAAACTGAATCTGTCTGAGTTCTGTTCATTGCCTTAGTACATTTACATGGCATTATACATTTAAATGAATGGGAAAAAGATCGCTAGCTCGATGCTAACTTGAATGGGAAAATCCATAGACACACTAACAATTAGCATTTACAGATTAACTTACGATTTACAACGTCTTTTTATCCAGTAACAAAGGTTCACATCAGAGATATTTGATACTATTCATTCTGACGACAACTGAACACAAAATACTCACAGGCAAACGTTTTTGGGGCCATACAAACAGAGTGAAAGAAACGTGTCTGTTAGTTCCTTCTTATGTCTGAACTGACTACGGGAACACCGAAAGGACAAAGCATACATTAGTGACACTTATTCCCACCACTAGAGGGCCCCCTTTGTTTACTTTGAACATCTGAACATCACATATTATTGTTCTTATTAGTATTAGTACTGATTAGTGGGACTAAGACTCCTGTCAATCACTCACAAGTGTAAATAAACGTGTGGACATAAACATGTGTAACAGTAGCGGTCTGTTCCATGGACATTTCATTGTAAATGTCTTCAGATGGTGGGGGGGGGACACAGGTGTTTGGAAGCACTGACATGTGCAATTATTTTTATCAGCGGAGTACTGCAGTCTGAAATATCACTGAAAGGAAATACACACTGTTGATGCCAGCAACCCCCCCCCCCCAGTATAACTGTGCAATTAATCGCGATTAATCACAGAAATCCACGTGATTGATTGCGATTAAAAATTTTAATCGCTGCCCAGCACTAGTTTTTATTTATTTATTTATTCATGTATTTATTTATTTATTTTATTTATGTATTTATTTATTGAATTTTAATTTTAAGAGAAGATGAAAATGGTGCATAAAAATAACAAAAGTCAACAGAGCGTAACAGAAGAGAAATGGAGCGGAACCATATTTGGTCCACAGTTGAATCTGGTCCCAGTCATGTGTCTGTCCAATTAGATTCAATTCACATCAGTATTAGTTGAGTTCTAATTTTAAATGTGTGGGAAATGGGATTTTCAGTGTTCAGTGTAAATGTCCACAGAGTCCACATTCCACAGTGGATGTGGACAGTTTAGTTCCACATACAAGAGACTGTTCTAAGCTACAGGTGGATCCAACTGGAGGAGAATCAGAGTCATTTCGAATTTTGGATGAATTTTGGAAAATGTCTCAGTGATGACAGATGGAAAACTGTAGATGTTGTGACCTTGCTGTGACCTTGAACTTTGTCCTACTGGGACCAAAATGGACTGGGCTGGTCCCAGGGCCTAGGCCTATCTGTGGGGAAGATCTGGGAAAGATGGGGGGAAGAGTTTTACACTGAAGATGAGAACAAACAAACAAACAAACAAACAAACACACAGAGCAAAGTGATCACAATAGCTCCAGGAGGAGGGAATAAATATTTTAGTTCAGGTTCTACATTCAGACCCATATGATCTGAAGTGGAACAGAAGCAGGAAAAGAAGAACAGAATATTAGAACAATGTTTACATTTATAAATGGTCCTTTAATAAAACAGTGAATAATCTGAACAAATCTGAACCTGACCTGTCTGAATATAAACCAGTGTGTATTTGTACTAATATTCAGTCTGTTCTGAACTGTCTGTATCTGACAGAATGAACTAAACACATGTAAACATTTGGAATACAACCAAGCACCAAAATAATAATGTATATGGACCACTGTTAGTGTCAATTATTGACAAATGACAGGAGGAAAAAAAAAAGCACATGATGAATTTTTATGTAAAATACTGGAAAAAAAATGTACCTTTTTTATTTAAAGTCATATAGGAACAGTTTTGACTTTAATTCCATTTTGTTTTTGTTGCTGTATCTTTTATCCTGAATATGTTTTTTAATTAGTTTTATTTATCTATATTTTCTAGTTGTTTTGTTGTTGTTTTTAGATTCGGTTGGTTTGTGGCTGCTGTGTTCTCAGAGGTTCCTTCCTGTTCTACTTGTGTTGGAACCAGTGTCTGTTCGTCTTTCAGACAGGTGAAGCTCATTGTCACTTACATCAAAAAAATTGTCAAGTTATTTAAACATAAATTGGTCCCTCCGTTCCTTTTAAGAAAATGCTCAGTGACCTTATCGTACACAGTTGGCGTCTTTTGGATCGTTAGTTCAGTCTGACCTGTCCAACAGTCTGACTGATGGAGCTATCAAGAAAACCTGATGAAACTGAACAAGAAATGATTCAGTTATGGAACTGAAACAAGAAAATGTGTCCCTTCAGTCCAGTGTACCAGTTAGTCCAGTCCAGTGTACCAGTTAGTCCAGTCCAGTGTACCAGTTAGTCCAGTCCAGTGTACCAGTTAGTCCAGTCCAGTGTACCAGTTAGTCCAGTGCTTGTGTTTTCTTCCAGGTCAGTAAATGAACAGTTCATTTGGTTTCTGTGATTCCACAGCAGAATGTGTGACGGTATTAAACTGAACTGTGTCAGTGAAGGAGCACATCTGAAAACAGCTGTCAATCAAACCGCATTCAGCCTTCGGTCCCGTCCTCCGATCGGCGCGCGGAAGCTCGGTGTCCAGCCCGGCCGAGCTCCGCCCACAGCTCCACCCACGGCTGCCCCCAGAGACGCTGAGCGTCCGGGGGCGGGACAACAGGTGTGATGTGTCCAGTGCTGGTCCAGTCTGTAGTGGTTTTCCAGCAGTTCCACTCAGTCCCATTGAAGGTCATGGACGCTGAGCGTCTACGGACAAATGCACTGAGCAGAGATGGAATGAACAAACACAGACACGGGAATGGAGGAGAAGTGAACAACATCCAGTCCACTGATCTGGGATCAAACTGATTCTGAACCAACTGGTCTGAGAGATGAACGTGTTCCAACACATTTGGAGTCAATGAAATGAAAACAACTGAACAGATTTGAGCATTTAATGGGAGTCATGTTAGGGTCAGAGGAGCTTCACTGCAGTCGGACACAAACACCTGTGATTAGAACCACTGCTGGTGTCATTAGTCACTCCTCTGTGTGTGTGTGTGTGTGTGTGTGTGTGTGTTCTCACAGTTAAACCTTTAAGCTCCTTTAAACAGATTAACTCTTACTAATTAGCACCAAATAATCACAGAAACTGTGAATGAACTCTTCTGGATTAAACTCCCACTGGACCGGATTGGATGAGTCCGCCCCTAAACTCAAGGCCAGTGTCTGATTGGACAGGAGGGCTGGACTGTCCAATCAGGAAGGGTTTCTTCTGTTTCTCCTCCTCCTGACCACCCGATTGGACAGGGGGGCGGGACCATCCAATCAGGAAACGTTTCCTCTGTTTCTGCTCCTCCTGATCACCTGATTGGACAGGGGGCGGGACTGTCCAAAATCCAGTTTATTCCTCTAGTGTCTTTATTTTTAGGGTTTTTAAATTTATACTTTTATAAACTAAGGTTTGAAATGTTTTGTTGATTGGTTGAATTTTACTTTAAATGAAAATCACAACTGAGTTTCTATTTATGACACTTTATAAACCTTCATTAGTCCTTAAATGTACAGGAGATGTTCGAGCCCAGGCAAAGTAATTATAATTTAAGGGGAAATGAAATCTACAAGAAATGAAGTGTAGAACAAACATAAGAAGCCAGTGTATCTGTGTTAGAGGGTCCATCTGTGGAATAATCCAGAACAAAACCGAAAAATGTCTTCTTCAATCTGTGCATTTAAAAGGATGTATAAATCCACTGTAATAACAAAATATAGAACATTATAGAAGTACGCATAAAATCAGATATTATTGGAGTTAATTGGTTATCATGATTAGAAGATAATATCATATGTATTGATCATTGTATTTGGAGTAAATATTTAAAGTGCACATAAATATTATAGTTTATATTAAAAACGGTTGATTATGTAAATCTGATTGTGTGTGAGGTGACTAAAAAAGTGTATATGAATGGTTTGTACGGATTTTTTGTGTTATTGTAAAAAATATACAGAGGAAAATGTGTGTTAAAGTAAAGGATGTGGATGGAGTTTGATTATTAGTTTGTAAAAAGGGAGTGGAGTCAATAAGTTATAATTCTTCCCACTCCTTTTCGAGCACAAAAAAATTGTATTTATTTATTTGTTTTGACCATGTTGTATGATTCTTTGTTATCTGATGATTCTATGTGCTCGAAATAAACTACTACTACTACTACTACAAAATGCCTCATATATACATATATATATATATATATATATATATATATATATATATGGTGGTGGTTCTGTGGTGGTCCGTGGGCTTTAAGTCCACTCGTCCTCAGTTGTCATGCTCCGTGCAGCCACAGGTCGTATTTATACCTGCCGTCTTAGTGTCCGTCCTCGTTATGGTTACACGCAGATCACCGTGTCCCTGCTGTTTCGAGGCTGGATTAAGCACCTGTTTCCGTAACAGGACTGGTGTAGAATCAGACATGTGTCCTCCAGTGAACGGCTTTAACGAACTGTCAGTGGACAAAGATGAAGACAGGAGGACGAATGTGGATGATGGACGACACACATGGACATAAAAGCAGAAGAGTCCAGAGGAGACCACCTGATGGAGACACCAGGACAGGGGGGGTGTGGGGTTAGGGTTTGACTGACATGTGTGTGAGTGGGTGTGTCCTGGACGCCATGGGGGCGCTGCTCAGCTGGGTGTCCACCCGAGTGGGAGCTCTGCTGTTGGACGGAGCTGAAGCACTGAAGACCTGGAGAGTAAGTAGACACCAAGGCGTGGACGGAGTCTGTTTATGGACTAAAGACTGTGGACTAAAGTCTGTGGACAACAGTCTGTGGACTAAAGACTGTGGACTAAAGTCTGTGGACAACAGTCTGTGGACTAAAGACTGTGGACTAAAGACTGTGGACTAAAGACTGTGGACTAAAGACTGTGGACTAAAGTCTGTGGACAACAGTCTGTGGACTAAAGACTGTGGACTAAAGACTGTGGACAACAGTCTGTGGACTAAAGTCTGTGGACTAAAGACTGTGGACTAAAGACTGTGGACTAAAGACTGTGGACTAAAGACTGTGGACAACAGTCTGTGGACTAAAGTCTGTGGACTAAAGACTGTGGACTAAAGACTGTGGACAACAGTCTGTGGACTAAAGTCTGTGGACTAAAGACTGTGGACTAAAGACTGTGGACTAAAGTCTATGTTTGACACCTCTGGTCTAAGTCCTTGTTTTAATCAGTAAATAAAACCAATCTGAGGTCTTATTCAGCAAAATGAAAACAATGCAAAAAGCTTTTTTTATGTGGTTTTAAATGCTAGTTTATGGTCAGATTATTTATTATTATTATTATTATTATTATTATTATTATTAATAATAATAATAATAATAATAATAATAATAATATCATTTATTTATACAGCACTTATCACAGTAAAATCAGAAGTAAAATACATCGGCAAAACAAAAACCCATACAACTGCAAACACAGACATAAAAACATAAAAGCAAATGGTCGTAAAAGCCACCCCTAAAAAAACTAACCCAGAGGGTCTTCAGTGGATTCTTAAATTTCAGTCTAAAGTCTGTGATGCTCTTCTTCTCTAACTACACTCTGAGTATCAGTCTAAGTTTTCTGCCGGACACTTCGGTTCTCCTGTGGTTTCCATCTAACATGTCCTGTCCTGTTTTGTCCACAGGCTCAGGACGCCATCGAAGACTCACCCCAACGTTCTGAAGGACTGGACTTAGAGGAGGGGGATCTGGGCGCCGACTCCTGGGACTGGTGTGAGAGGAGCGTCGGTGGGGGGGACACGTCTGACGAGTACTTTGACTCACGATCGTGGTACAGTGATGCGCTGTCCGACCTGAGTCCGGACAGGGAGGACGCCGTGGATGCCCTGCTGGGATTGGAGGATACGCGGGTCGGTCAGCGAGTGTCTGGCTGCAGATGCCACGGCGGTCAGAGTAGAACCTGGAGGAGGGAGTCTCCGTCGGCTAAAGACCACAACACAGATGTTCCAGAGACCTATGACGGTCTGACCGGATGTAAGAGGAGGAAAAGCCCTGACAACAAGAGGACTGATGTCCCTTTGAAACTCAGCACCAGCAATGTGTGCTCGATTAAGATCCTACCCCATGCAAGTGCAGAAGAACTAAATCTAGACCTGGAGCAGGAGCAGGACCAGGACCGGTTCATATTACCGGGTGAAACCGAAGTCAGCTGCTGCTCGGAGCTGAACAGTTCACATGTACAGATCCAACACAACACAGACACCTTTGGTCCAAAGGTAAATACCCCAAAAGACACTCAGGACGTGAGGTTTCAAACACAGTCTGAAGGATCTAGTCCCACTTCAGACCCTCAAACATGTGCAGTCCAAGTACCTGTAGACCACAACTGGGTTAGAACTGAGAAACAGAAAAGTACACATGAGCTTAAATCAAGGTTCCAAATAGACGATGAAACAAAAAGGTACATTTCGGAATGGTGTCATATTCAGGATGTAGACGTAGGGAACGTAGGAGTGTTGAGCACTTTCCCTCAAACACAAAACACTGGGTCACACACAAGGGACTGTAATGGAAGGAGTCCTAGCGAGGGAGACCGTTTACGACAGCGCGGAATCAGTAACGACAGTGACGAACAGACCATCGAAGACAACAGGGACTCTTATCGGACCTTAGTAGATCAATCAAAATTTAGTGAATCGCATGAAAATCTAAAGTGCATTTGCACTGATAATGCATTCAGAGCACATACGTACACCACTGATGTTAGAACGGCACAGAAATGCGATATTTGTAAAACAGAGCATTCTACATTGGACAGAAAACGCACAGATGCTCAGGTGATCACAGGTACTGTTGTAGCAAGTTCAAATGTCCCTGAATCACATGACACAAGGACAGTAAATGCATCTCATAACACAAACCCAGAGTTGAGAGACGCACACAACGCACAAATTAAGGTGTCGGAACAAAACGTGGACATTTGCTGTTCACAGGTTCCGTGTGAGGAAAGCTCTGACGGTGTGGTGTCAGAGTTCCACCCACAGGTTTGCACTGGTGTAACAAAGCCAGTGGACAAGGCATGGGTGTCCGGTGTCTGCTTCCAGGCGGAGCAGCGGGGGGGTGTCAGCACGGTAACAGAAAGGACTAACGCACCTGGGACAGTCCATGAAATCTGCTCCTCCCTCACGTTCTCTGCAGGAACTGCACTGTCATTGCCCCTGGATGCTTGTTCCAATCGGCAGCACTTTTCGGTCCCATTGGCGGGTCCAGACGACGAGGGGCTAAACGAGAGGTCTATGAACCTGAACCAGCCTCTGAGCGCAGCTGAAAGTCAAACACAGGATTTAGTCCCCAGTCATGTAGACAAGGGGGATGCAACAATAGCAATACCCTTCCAAAAGCAGCTAGAACCTGAGCACACCCTCTCAGATCGGTCCCATTTGGACTCTGGCTATAGTCAAACCCAGTGTGACACTGGTAGGAAGTATGAGGAGTGTTTACCGTTTCACCTCCTCTTGAAAAATCCGCCCTTTTCCTCTAGCAGCCCCGAAGAACAGGAACCCTGCCCTCTATTGTCAGATAAAGAGGGAGGGGGAAGGGGGAGGGGGAGGGGGAGGGGGAGGGCAGGATCAGCCCACTCACTTCAAAACAAGGAGGGAAGCCATGTTTGTTCTGACAGGAAGGAGGAAGTGGGACCAGTAAGTGAAGCTAGCCTTGCCCTGTCGCAACTTGGTAAAAGGCATGTTTCTGAGCACAGTGGCTTTATTTCCAAAACGCTTACCAGTGATTATGATGTACCAAGTGAGATAGCATCAACAAGTGAGATAGCATCAACAAGTGAGATAGCGTCAACAAGTGAGATAGCATCAACAAGTGAGATAGCGTCAACAAGTGAGATAGCATCAACAAGTGAGATAGCGTCAACAAGTGAGATAGCGTCAACAAGTGAGATAGCATCAACAAATGAGATAGCATCAACAAGTGAGATAGCATCAACAAGTGAGATAGCATCAACAAATGAGATAGCATCAACAAATGAGATAGCATCAACAGTGTCATATTCTGGTGATGCTATACGCGTTCAGGGTAGCAGCAGAGATCACCCAGGCAATGCTCAATGGCTAATTTTCCCAATAAACACACGTTGTAGTCCTTGTAATCCCGTCCAGCTTCCACCAAAGATCCCTGAAGACCTATCAGCTCTGAAGGCTCCTTCTCTGCCTTCCGACTCCAACAATAACACAAAGACTAGAGTCAAAGAAGAAAGAGGAGGTGGTGGGTGCTCTGAACCTTTAAAAAATGTAAAGAATCCTTCCGGAAAGGAAGGTTCTGAACTGGTCCTGACTTCTCTGGAGTCAAACCGGAGCAGTGAGAATTGCGTTGGATCTAGGTTGGAGAAAGATGTCCACAGGAAGTGTCATTTAAACCTGGCTGATGTGAATGAGCCAGGTCGTAAAAGCCACGAGCGTTTAGGATCCAGCCTTGATGTTGTGTTGGTGAGTCAGCAAATAGTGGACGAAATTGAAGTTAACGGTAAAAGCTGCTTACCACAACCTTTGGAAGAACATACACTGACCGAGCAGTCGACAGAACAAGTGGATCAGCCTGAGTTGAGGATATTAAGATACTCACACCCTGATGTCGTTGTCAGTCTACTTGCCGTCAGTAGTTTAGAGCCAATTCTGGAGGCTGAAAATTCACAGGAAAACTTTGGAACAGCAGATGTCGGAACGGTAAAAGAACATGAGATCATGGTACCTGCGGAGGAAATGAAAGATAGTATCAGCCTTTCGGGGGATCCCTCCAACCTCACAAGTCCAGACCAACATTGTGAGCCGGAGAAAGAGCCTTTCCATGAAGTAAACCCTTTGCTTCGTGGTGGTAGTCAAAGGTGCTGTAGACCTAAAACTGTGGCTTACGACGCTGTGTTTTATTCTTCAGTTGGCAGCAGCTGCATTGATCCAGATGATCCCCAGTTTGATGGTTCACCTAGAAATGCCAACTTTGATAAAATGAGCAAGAAGAGCAAAAATAAAAGCAGCCAGACAGGGAGTAAAGTGTCAAAGTTCAGTGTTTTTTCCAAGATGCCTTCTTTTAGGAAAGCTAAAGGCTCAAAGTGTTCCAAAAGTGAGGAGGAATCCCCAGAGTTCCCAGAGAAAAGAGTCTCTTCTCCTCAGAGCGACCAGGGGTCTCAAGGGGAAAACTCAGACGATGACGTTTTCATCAAAGCAGATTTCCTTCGACAAACACCCCCCCAAGCGGAACATTACGACGCGGATGAAGAGGGAAATAGCTTTTCCCGTACAACCCCATGCACACACCATGTCAAGCAGCTGGTCAGCCAAGGGAGCAGTGGGGAAGGGGCTGAAGAACCCAGCCTGGACCCCCCCCTCCTGCTCCAGAGGCAGGTCCACTCCCCTAATGGACACAACTACAAGAGGAGCAGGAGCAACGACAGTTTAAACCTACGCATGCGCTTCGCCCAGGCCCACAAGTCCCTGTCCAGTCTGTTTGAGACCCGGTATATAGATAAAGACCATGAGCAGCAGGGCATTGTGGGTATCGAAGGCGACTGCGGTAAAGCCAAACAACCTTGGCGAAAGCTGAAGAGGTCCAAGGAGGCCGAGCTGCTGAAGAGGACTCTTTCAGTGCCTGAAGGGGAGTGTGGTAGTAACGCTGCTTCTGGGCAGGACCACGTGGACTTCCTCCCTTCTCCGGTCCTGGACCAGCTCAGTAATCCAGGGTCTCCATCTGCCCTGCGAGCCCTACGTCACACCGATCCCATCTCCAAGCGGGGCGTCCCTCAGAGCAGCGGACAGGAGAACCTTCTGGAATGTAAATCTGAGGGCCAGAGACGGAAGTGCTCGTCCAGCGGTCTACCTGTGACACCGTTCTCAGACGCATTCCCGCCGTTCCATCACAGCAGTCCGGTTTCACCGTCCAGCCCCCATCAGCCGTTCCCTTTGTGGTCCAGATCCCACTCGGTGGCTGAAGAGGGTCTGACCACGGAAAGCCCAATTCGGCCCATGAGCCCCAAACCCAACAGCCCGAGGCCGGCGGCTCAGCGTAAACTGTTCCGCCTCTGCCAGTCGTCCAGGGCCAGTTCGGTTCCCCCCATCCTTCTGGGGCAGTCAGTCAGTGCGGAGGGCCTGACAGACCCCCCAGAGAGACCCAAGACCCTCAAGCCCTCGGCGAGTCCTCTGGGGCTCAGTCTGAGTCCTGTGGAAGGGGGGGACTGGGGCCGAGAAAGCCAGTCCCACATCAGCCTCAGTGAACTGGAGGTAAGAAAAGACCTGGTCCTTATGTCCACGTCTGCGCTTTTAAAACACAAGCAGCGTTTGGCAGATTTAACTCCTGTTTAACTCCTGCTTCTGATGCACCTGAAGGCTGAAAATGTCTCACCGTTTTCTCTTTTTAGCAATTCCCTAAATTAACCCAAACATGTCAGAATTATATGTCTGTTTTCCATCACTTTAACCCAAACAAAATATAGAATTTATTAATGTTCTAGTGTCTTCAAATTCCCTCCAGATCTCTTCAGTGGAGTTGTCGAAACCAATTCAACTTTTGTTTATTTATAACAGCATCAGTAGTCGTATAAGTGCAAACTAAAAACTAAACATTGTCTTTGAACATGCAGAACGTCCCAGAAAAACCCTTTGACTGTAACACAACGTGGTTTCAACTTCTTTTACATCTGAACTGTTATTATTATTATTATTATTATTATTATTATTATTATTATTATTATTATTATTTTCATTTTTTATTTTTTTTATTAGTGATACTTACAAGACAATGTGGGGGTGAGTGAGTACTGACCAACTGCCTCTGGCGTTAGCGGTGGAGGCAGTCACAATACAAAAATGAGTTAAATAATTTAATATCTATAATAATATATTTGTATCAGTTACTATCTGTTTTGAGTTTATAAACTAATATGGCTGGGGGGGGGGGGCAGCATGCAGAGCCTGGGGAGGGGAGGACACCATCAGTCCCCCCCCCAGCACCCCCAGCGGCCCAGTCACAGCCCAAGGACCAGACCAGCCATGGCCAATTAAAGGGGATTCCTCCTACCCTTTTTTTTGCTCTTTTGGTTCAAAACATTATGAGCATTATGGCTTAAATTTGATCTTTTTTTTTTTTTTTTTTTTTTTGAAATAAATAGTTGAAATCTGCAGGTCTAAAACTAAAACAGTTAACTTCATGAAATAACAACAAATCTGTCCCTATGACTGAAAAATACAAAAACAAAAATCATATGTTGCTCTGGTGCATGTATGTTTGTGTGTCTTTAGGGTCCCCCCCCCCCCCCAAAAAAAAAAAAAAACACTGTCAGTTCCAACTCCTGGACCTCCTCCTTCTATAAGTGGAGGAATAGCTCCTCCTGGTGGTTTTCTGTCACATTGTACAGAACAAACTGGGCTGAGAGAGAGAGAGAGAGAGAGAGAGAGAGAGAGAGAGAGAGAGAGAGAGAGAGAGAGAGAAAGAGAGATTTTCCCAGAGTGCAACACCTGTCTTTTGACCCCCCCCCCCCCAAAAAAAAAGGGTAATAAGGGCAGTTGTTTTAGGTTCTGTTTGTTTGTTTGTTTAGACTTTATCAGTAAAACTCTTGGTTGAATTCAGACGTACCTGTGTTTACAGATTACCACTGACCCAGAAGAGATGGGATTACATTTAGGGAACAGTAGGGCACAGTTTAGAACTGTTTCAAATCTTTTTTCTCTCATTTCTTTCTAATGGATGAAATTTCACATGTCTATAAAAACATCCATTTTGTTTCAATTTACTTCAAACTTGGTACAAATATAGAAACAACTGATCTGACATCAGCTAGAACCATGAATAAGAAAATAAGATACAATATGTGCAAGGGGCGGGGTTTGTTGTGCCAGGGGCGGGGTTATTGTACCTGGAACCACTTGTGTTATTTTCATCTGTGATCCAATTAATGTTAACGACGTCTGCTTCTATCTATCTATCTATCTGTCTGTGTGTCTGTCTGTGTGTCTGTCTGTGTGTCTGTCTGTCTCTCTGTCTGTCTCTCTCTCTCTCTCTCTCTCCCTCTGTCTGTCTTATGGAATAAATTAGAGCTGAATCTGTTAATTATCTCTGTAATTGTTTAATTTAATTGTTAATTATTTTAACACACATGTGTTGGTCCTGGCGTCATGTGCGTCACAATAAGTGTCCGTGTGAAACAACAACAACAGTGGAACCAACGTTTAACAGCAGAGAAATGAAGGAAGTGAAGCCTCAGTTGAAGGAAAATTCTAACTGAATGTGTTTTTCATGAGTTGAATCTGACTGTTCAGCTCCACAGGAGAAATGTGGAGGGAAAAACTGAGTGAAACCCCGTCCTGGACCAGATCCTGTGCAGGTCCATGAGTGCAGTGTGTGCTGGGTGTTTGTGTGTGACTAACCAGTGAACTGTGCACCCAAAGGGAACACTAAACAGAACCAGAACCACAACCACAACCAGAACCAGAACCAGAACCAGAACCGGACAGCTGCTGGAGGGGCTGAAGGCCTCTGTGGATCTGGGACTCAGGACCGGACCCTGGGCGGTGGATGTGGACCACGGTGGGCGGAGCTCGGACGACCTGTGGATCGAAGAGCAGAGGAAATACGGAGTGTGTGGAGGCGTCAGGGGGAGGAGCCTGGGCATCAGGGGGAGGAGCCTGGGCCAGCTCAGCACCGCCTTATCTCAGGACGGGGACAAAGTAAGACGTGGACACGGGACAGACCCTGTCCCAGTCTGTGGTGTGGGCCGCCGTCTCCGCCGTCTTTATCTCTGATGGTCTGATGGCGTCTGCTGCGTTTCCTCTTTCCTCTTCGTCTCCTGCATGCGCTCCTGTCTCCTCCTTTCACACCTGTCGTTTCCACGGACTAGAGAAATATAAATGTGTTTACTGGACCTGGTCCTCTTGTGTCCCCTCAGACACTTACTGGACCTGGTCCTCTTGTGTCCCCTCAGACACTTACTGGACCTGGTCCTCTTGTGTCCCCTCAGACACTTACTGGACCTGGTCCTCTTGTGTCCCCTCAGACACTTACTGGACCTGGTCCTCTTGTGTCCCCTCAGACACTTACTGGACCTGGTCCTCTTGTGTCCCCTCAGACACTTACTGGACCTGGTCCTCTTGTGTCCCCTCAGACACTTACTGGACCTGGTCCTCTTGTGTCCCCACAGACACTTATTGGACCTGGTCCTCTTGTGTCCCCACAGACACTTATTGGACCTGGTCCTCTTGTGTCCCCTCAGACACTTACTGGACCTGGTCCTCTTGTGTCCCCTCAGACACTTACTGGACCTGGTCCTCTTGTGTCCCCTCAGACACTTATTGGACCTGGTCCTCTTGTGTCCCCTCAGACACTTATTGGACCTGGTCCTCTTGTGTCCCCTCAGACACTTACTGGACCTGGTCCTCTTGTGTCCCCTCAGACACTTACTGGACCTGGTCCTCTTGTGTCCCCTCAGACACTTACTGGACCTGGTCCTCTTGTGTCCCCTCAGACACTTACTGGACCTGGTCCTCTTGTGTCCCCTCAGACACTTATTGGACCTGGTCCTCTTGTGTCCCCACAGACACTTACTGGACCTGGTCCTCTTGTGTCCCCTCAGACACTTATTGGACCTGGTCCTCTTGTGTCCCCTCAGACACTTATTGGACCTGGTCCTCTTGTGTCCCCACAGACACTTACTGGACCTGGTCCTCTTGTGTCCCCTCAGACACTTACTGGACCTGGTCTTCTTGTGTCCCCCCAGGCCCATGTTGCAGTCTGTGTGGAGGTCTCGGGTGGGATGCCCCCTAAGGCCCACTGCTTCTCCCAGAGCACCCCCATTGGACTGGACTGTGTGGGCTGGACCAGACGCACCTCCTACTGCTGTGAGTACAAGCTCCGCCCCCCCAGAGCACACACAGCACACCTCTGCTTGTACTGGTCCATATGTAGAAGGTTTAGAACATGGAGGTGGTTCCAGATGTCAGTCTAGGTACTACTGATCACTGAGAGGAAGTCAGATATGTGGCCATGACCTTTGACCTTGAGTGACCTCGAAGGATAGGCCTTTACTTATGATTATTTTCTTCAGTTTGTTGATTATTTTGTTGATTGTCTTGTTAATTTTTTGATTATCTTGTTCATTTTTTTTTAACAGTATCATGATATATCGTAATATATCATATCATGATCCTAGTTACCTCCGCCAGGAGGTATTGTGATGACTTTGCTTTGTGTGTGTGTTTGCGTGCTTGTGTGTTTGTTTGTTTGTTTGTTTGTTTGTGTGCAAAATAACTCAAAAAGTTCTGGACAGATTTTCATGAACTTTTCAGGAAATGTTGATACTGGTACAAGGAAGAAATGCTTAAATTTTGGTGGTGATGGGGGGGGGGGGGGGGGGGGCAGATGTGTCTTGGTGGAGGTCTGTGCTGTCTGAGTGCGTCTCTTGTTTGCTTTTGTGTTTTCCATGCAGGGAAATGCCTGGTCCAACTGTTCACAAACTGGCTAATTAGTCTCAAAGATCAATTTAAAGAATCGTGATAAAATCATAATTTTATTTTTAAAACCA
>NW_021941641.1:52543-65043 GCF_902148855.1 Sphaeramia orbicularis
TCCAGTCCAATGGGGGTCTCTGGGAGAAGCAGTGGGCCTTAGGGGCATCCCACCGAGACCTCCACAGACTGCAACATGGGCCTGGGGGGACACAAGAAGACAGTCCAGTAAGTGTCTGAGGGGACACAAGAGGACCAGGTCCAGTAAGTGTCTGAGGGGACACAAGAGGACCAGGTCCAGTAAGTGTCTGAGGGGACACAAAGGACCAGGTCCAATAAGTGTCTGAGGGACACAAGAGGACCAGGTCCTAAGTGTCTGTGGGGACACAAGGGACCAGGTCCAATAAGTGTCTGAGGGACACAAGACCAGGTCCAGTAAGTGTCTGAGGGGACACAAGAGGACCAGGTCCAATAAGTGTCTGAGGGGACACAAGAGGACCAGGTCCAATAAGTGTCTGAGGGGACACAAGAGGACCAGGTCCAGTAAGTGTCTGAGGGGACACAAGAGGACCAGGTCCAGTAAGTGTCTGAGGGGACACAAGAGGACCAGGTCCAGTAAGTGTCTGAGGGGACACAAGAGGACCAGGTCCAATAAGTGTCTGAGGGACACAAGAGGACCAGGTCCAATAGTGTCTGAGGGGACACAAGAGGACCAGGTCCAGTAAGTGTCTGAGGGGACACAAGAGGACCAGGTCCAGTAAGTGTCTGAGGGGACACAAGAGGACCAGGTCCAATAAGTGTCTGTGGGGACACAAGAGGACCAGGTCCAATAAGTGTCTGTGGGACACAAGAGGACCAGGTCCAGTAAGTGTCTGAGGGGACACAAGGACCAGGTCCAGTAAGTGTCTGAGGGGACACAAGAGGACCAGTCCAGTAAGTGTCTGAGGGGACACAAGAGGGACCAGGTCCAGTAAGTGTCTGAGGGGACACAAGAGGACCAGGTCCAGTAAGTGTCTGAGGGGACACAAGAGGAACCAGGTCCAGTAAGTGTCTGAGGGGACACAAGAGGACCAGGTCCAGTAAGTGTCTGAGGGGACACAAGAGGACCAGGTCCAGTAAACACATTTATATTTCTCTAGTCCGTGGAAACGACAGGTGTGAAAGGAGGAGACAGGAGCGCATGCAGGAGACGAAGAGGAAAGAGGAAACGCAGGCAGACGCCATCAGACCATCAGAGATAAAGACGGCGGAGACGGCGGCCCACACCACAGACTGGGACAGGGTCTGTCCCGTGTCCACGTCTTACTTGTCCCCGTCCTGAGATAAGCGGTGCTGAGCTGGCCCAGGCTCCTCCCCCTGATGCCCAGGCTCCTCCCCCTGACGCCTCCACACTACTCCGTATTTCCTCTGCTCTTCGATCCACAGGTCCGTCCGAGCTCCGCCCACCGTGGTCCACATCCACCGCCCAGGGTCCGGTCCTGAGTCCCAGATCCACAGAGGCCTTCACCCCTCCAGCAGCTGTCCGGTTCTGGTTCTGGTTCTGGTTGTGGTTGTGGTTCTGGTTCTGTTTAGTGTTCCCTTTGGGTGCACAGTTCACTGGTTAGTCACACACAAACACCCAGCACACACTGCACTCATGGACCTGCACAGGATCTGGTCCAGGACGGGGTTCACTCAGTTTTCCCTCCACATTTCTCCTGTGGAGCTGAACAGTCAGATTCAAACTCATGAAAACACATTCAGTTAGAATTTTCCTTCAACTGAGGCTTCACTTCCTCTTCATTTTCTCTGCTGTTAAACGTTGGTTCCAACTGTTGTTGTTGTTCACACGGACACTTATGTGACGCACATGACGCCAGGACCAACACATGTGTGTTAAAATAATTAACAATTAAATTAAACAATTACAGAGATAATTAACAGATTCAGCTCTAATTTATTCCATAAGACAGACAGAGGGAGAGAGAGAGAGAGAGACAGACAGACAGACAGACAGACAGACACACAGACAGATAGATAGATAGATAGATAGATAGATAGATAGATAGATAGATAGATAGATAGATAGATAGATAGATAGATAGATAGATAGATAGATAGAAGCAGACGTCGTTAACATTAATTGGATCACAGATGAAAATAACACAAGTGGTTCCAGGTACAATAACCCCGCCCCTGGCACAACAAACCCCGCCCCTTGCACATATTGTATCTTATTTTCTTATTCATGGTTCTAGCTGATGTCAGATCAGTTGTTTCGATATTTGTACCAAGTTTGAAGTAAATTGAAACAAAATGGATGTGTTTTATAGACATGTGAAATTTCACCCATTAGAAGAAATGAGAGAAAAAAGATTTGAAAACAGTTCTAAACTGTGCCCTACTGTTCCCTAAATGTAATCCCATCTCTTCTGGTCAGTGGTAATCTGTAACACAGGTACGTCTGAATTCAACCAAGAGTTTTACTGATAAAGTCTAAACAAACAAACAAACAGAACCTAAAAACAACTGCCCTTATTACCCTTTTTTTTTGGGGGGGGGGGGGGGTCAAAAGACAGGTGTTGCACTCTGGGAAAATCTCTCTTTCACTCTTTCTCCTCTCTCTCCGTCTCTCTCTCTCTCTCTCTCTCTCCATCTCTCTCAGCCCAGTTTGTTCTGTACAATGTGACAGAAAACCACCAGGAGGAGCTATTCCTCCACTTATAGAAGGAGGAGGTCCAGGAGTTGGAACTGACAGTGTTTTTTTTTTTTTTTTGGGGGGGGAGGGACCCTAAAGACACACAAACATACATGCACCAGAGCAACATATGATTTTTGTTTTTGTATTTTTCAGTCATAGGGACAGATTTGTTGTTATTTCATGAAGTTAACTGTTTTAGTTTTAGACCTGCAGATTTCAACTATTTATTTCAAAAAAAAAAAAAAAAAAAAAAAAGATCAAATTTAAGCCATAATGCTCATAATGTTTTGAACCAAAAGAGCAAAAAAAAGGGTAGGAGGAATCCCCTTTAATTGGCCATGGCTGGTCTGGTCCTTGGGCTGTGACTGTGCCGCTGGGGGTGCTGGGGGGGGGACTGATGGTGTCCTCCCCTCCCCAGGCTCTGCATGCTGCCCCCCCCCCCCCCCCCCCCCCCCCCCCAGCCATATTAGTTTATAAACTCAAAACAGATAGTAACTGATACAAATATATTATTATAGATATTAAATTATTTAACTCATTTTTGTATTGTGACTGCCTCCACCGCTAACGCCAGAGGCAGTTGGTCAGTACTCACTCACCCCCACATTGTCTTGTAAGTATCACTAATAAAAAAAATAAAAAATGAAAATAATAATAATAATAATAATAATAATAATAATAATAATAATAATAATAACAGTTCAGATGTAAAAGAAGTTGAAACCACGTTGTGTTACAGTCAAAGGGTTTTTCTGGGACGTTCTGCATGTTCAAAGACAATGTTTAGTTTTTAGTTTGCACTTATACGACTACTGATGCTGTTATAAATAAACAAAAGTTGAATTGGGTTTCGACAACTCCACTGAAGAGATCTGGAGGGAATTTGAAGACACTAGAACATTAATAAATTCTATATTTTGTTTGGGTTAAAGTGATGGAAAACAGACATATAATTCTGACATGTTTGGGTTAATTTAGGGAATTGCTAAAAAGAGAAAACGGTGAGACATTTTCAGCCTTCAGGTGCATCAGAAGCAGGAGTTAAACAGGAGTTAAATCTGCCAAACGCTGCTTGTGTTTTAAAAGCGCAGACGTGGACATAAGGACCAGGTCTTTTCTTACCTCCAGTTCACTGAGGCTGATGTGGGACTGGCTTTCTCGGCCCCAGTCCCCCCCTTCCACAGGACTCAGACTGAGCCCCAGAGGACTCGCCGAGGGCTTGAGGGTCTTGGGTCTCTCTGGGGGGTCTGTCAGGCCCTCCGCACTGACTGACTGCCCCAGAAGGATGGGGGGAACCGAACTGGCCCTGGACGACTGGCAGAGGCGGAACAGTTTACGCTGAGCCGCCGGCCTCGGGCTGTTGGGTTTGGGGCTCATGGGCCGAATTGGGCTTTCCGTGGTCAGACCCTCTTCAGCCACCGAGTGGGATCTGGACCACAAAGGGAACGGCTGATGGGGGCTGGACGGTGAAACCGGACTGCTGTGATGGAACGGCGGGAATGCGTCTGAGAACGGTGTCACAGGTAGACCGCTGGACGAGCACTTCCGTCTCTGGCCCTCAGATTTACATTCCAGAAGGTTCTCCTGTCCGCTGCTCTGAGGGACGCCCCGCTTGGAGATGGGATCGGTGTGACGTAGGGCTCGCAGGGCAGATGGAGACCCTGGATTACTGAGCTGGTCCAGGACCGGAGAAGGGAGGAAGTCCACGTGGTCCTGCCCAGAAGCAGCGTTACTACCACACTCCCCTTCAGGCACTGAAAGAGTCCTCTTCAGCAGCTCGGCCTCCTTGGACCTCTTCAGCTTTCGCCAAGGTTGTTTGGCTTTACCGCAGTCGCCTTCGATACCCACAATGCCCTGCTGCTCATGGTCTTTATCTATATACCGGGTCTCAAACAGACTGGACAGGGACTTGTGGGCCTGGGCGAAGCGCATGCGTAGGTTTAAACTGTCGTTGCTCCTGCTCCTCTTGTAGTTGTGTCCATTAGGGGAGTGGACCTGCCTCTGGAGCAGGAGGGGGGGGTCCAGGCTGGGTTCTTCAGCCCCTTCCCCACTGCTCCCTTGGCTGACCAGCTGCTTGACATGGTGTGTGCATGGGGTTGTACGGGAAAAGCTATTTCCCTCTTCATCCGCGTCGTAATGTTCCGCTTGGGGGGTGTTTGTCGAAGGAAATCTGCTTTGATGAAAACGTCATCGTCTGAGTTTTCCCCTTGAGACCCCTGGTCGCTCTGAGGAGAAGAGACTCTTTTCTCTGGGAACTCTGGGGATTCCTCCTCACTTTGGAACACTTTGAGCCTTTAGCTTTCCTAAAAGAAGGCATCTTGGAAAAAACACTGAACTTTGACACTTTACTCCCTGTCTGGCTGCTTTTATTTTTGCTCTTCTTGCTCATTTTATCAAAGTTGGCATTTCTAGGTGAACCATCAAACTGGGGATCATCTGGATCAATGCAGCTGCTGCCAACTGAAGAATAAAACACAGCGTCGTAAGCCACAGTTTTAGGTCTACAGCACCTTTGACTACCACCACGAAGCAAAGGGTTTACTTCATGGAAAGGCTCTTTCTCCGGCTCACAATGTTGGTCTGGACTTGTGAGGTTGGAGGGATCCCCCGAAAGGCTGATACTATCTTTCATTTCCTCCGCAGGTACCATGATCTCATGTTCTTTTACCGTTCCGACATCTGCTGTTCCAAAGTTTTCCTGTGAATTTTCAGCCTCCAGAATTGGCTCTAAACTACTGACGGCAAGTAGACTGACAACGACATCAGGGTGTGAGTATCTTAATATCCTCAACTCAGGCTGATCCACTTGTTCTGTCGACTGCTCGGTCAGTGTATGTTCTTCCAAAGGTTGTGGTAAGCAGCTTTTACCGTTAACTTCAATTTCGTCCACTATTTGCTGACTCACCAACACAACATCAAGGCTGGATCCTAAACGCTCGTGGCTTTTACGACCTGGCTCATTCACATCAGCCAGGTTTAAATGACACTTCCTGTGGACATCTTTCTCCAACCTAGATCCAACGCAATTCTCACTGCTCCGGTTTGACTCCAGAGAAGTCAGGACCAGTTCAGAACCTTCCTTTCCGGAAGGATTCTTTACATTTTTTAAAGGTTCAGAGCACCCACCACCTCCTCTTTCTTCTTTGACTCTAGTCTTTGTGTTATTGTTGGAGTCGGAAGGCAGAGAAGGAGCCTTCAGAGCTGATAGGTCTTCAGGGATCTTTGGTGGAAGCTGGACGGGATTACAAGGACTACAACGTGTGTTTATTGGGAAAATTAGCCATTGAGCATTGCCTGGGTGATCTCTGCTGCTACCCTGAACGCGTATAGCATCACCAGAATATGACACTGTTGATGCTATCTCATTTGTTGATGCTATCTCATTTGTTGATGCTATCTCATTTGTTGATGCTATCTCACTTGTTGATGCTATCTCACTTGTTGATGCTATCTCATTTGTTGATGCTATCTCACTTGTTGACGCTATCTCACTTGTTGACGCTATCTCACTTGTTGACGCTATCTCACTTGTTGACGCTATCTCACTTGTTGATGCTATCTCACTTGTTGACGCTATCTCACTTGTTGATGCTATCTCACTTGTTGACGCTATCTCACTTGTTGATGCTATCTCACTTGTTGATGCTATCTCACTTGGTACATCATAATCACTGGTAAGCGTTTTGGAAATAAAGCCACTGTGCTCAGAAACATGCCTTTTACCAAGTTGCGACAGGGCAAGGCTAGCTTCACTTACTGGTCCCACTTCCTCCTTCCTGTCAGAACAAACATGGCTTCCCTCCTTGTTTTGAAGTGAGTGGGCTGATCCTGCCCTCCCCCTCCCCCTCCCCCTCCCCCTTCCCCCTCCCTCTTTATCTGACAATAGAGGGCAGGGTTCCTGTTCTTCGGGGCTGCTAGAGGAAAAGGGCGGATTTTTCAAGAGGAGGTGAAACGGTAAACACTCCTCATACTTCCTACCAGTGTCACACTGGGTTTGACTATAGCCAGAGTCCAAATGGGACCGATCTGAGAGGGTGTGCTCAGGTTCTAGCTGCTTTTGGAAGGGTATTGCTATTGTTGCATCCCCCTTGTCTACATGACTGGGGACTAAATCCTGTGTTTGACTTTCAGCTGCGCTCAGAGGCTGGTTCAGGTTCATAGACCTCTCGTTTAGCCCCTCGTCGTCTGGACCCGCCAATGGGACCGAAAAGTGCTGCCGATTGGAACAAGCATCCAGGGGCAATGACAGTGCAGTTCCTGCAGAGAACGTGAGGGAGGAGCAGATTTCATGGACTGTCCCAGGTGCGTTAGTCCTTTCTGTTACCGTGCCGACACCCCCCCCGCTGCTCCGCCTGGAAGCAGACACCGGACACCCATGCCTTGTCCACTGGCTTTGTTACACCAGTGCAAACCTGTGGGTGGAACTCTGACACCACACCGTCAGAGCTTTCCTCACACGGAACCTGTGAACAGCAAATGTCCACGTTTTGTTCCGACACCTTAATTTGTGCGTTGTGTGCGTCTCTCAACTCTGGGTTTGTGTTATGAGATGCATTTACTGTCCTTGTGTCATGTGATTCAGGGACATTTGAACTTGCTACAACAGTACCTGTGATCACCTGAGCATCTGTGCGTTTTCTGTCCAATGTAGAATGCTCTGTTTTACAAATATCGCATTTCTGTGCCGTTCTAACATCAGTGGTGTACGTATGTGCTCTGAATGCATTATCAGTGCAAATGCACTTTAGATTTTCATGCGATTCACTAAATTTTGATTGATCTACTAAGGTCCGATAAGAGTCCCTGTTGTCTTCGATGGTCTGTTCGTCACTGTCGTTACTGATTCCGCGCTGTCGTAAACGGTCTCCCTCGCTAGGACTCCTTCCATTACAGTCCCTTGTGTGTGACCCAGTGTTTTGTGTTTGAGGGAAAGTGCTCAACACTCCTACGTTCCCTACGTCTACATCCTGAATATGACACCATTCCGAAATGTACCTTTTGTTTCATCGTCTATTTGGAACCTTGATTTAAGCTCATGTGTACTTTTCTGTTTCTCAGTTCTAACCCAGTTGTGGTCTACAGGTACTTGGACTGCACATGTTTGAGGGTCTGAAGTGGGACTAGATCCTTCAGACTGTGTTTGAAACCTCACGTCCTGAGTGTCTTTTGGGGTATTTACCTTTGGACCAAAGGTGTCTGTGTTGTGTTGGATCTGTACATGTGAACTGTTCAGCTCCGAGCAGCAGCTGACTTCGGTTTCACCCGGTAATATGAACCGGTCCTGGTCCTGCTCCTGCTCCAGGTCTAGATTTAGTTCTTCTGCACTTGCATGGGGTAGGATCTTAATCGAGCACACATTGCTGGTGCTGAGTTTCAAAGGGACATCAGTCCTCTTGTTGTCAGGGCTTTTCCTCCTCTTACATCCGGTCAGACCGTCATAGGTCTCTGGAACATCTGTGTTGTGGTCTTTAGCCGACGGAGACTCCCTCCTCCAGGTTCTACTCTGACCGCCGTGGCATCTGCAGCCAGACACTCGTTGACCGACCCGCGTATCCTCCAATCCCAGCAGGGCATCCACGGCGTCCTCCCTGTCCGGACTCAGGTCGGACAGCGCGTCACTGTACCACGATCGTGAGTCAAAGTACTCGTCAGACGTGTCCCCCCCACCGACGCTCCTCTCACACCAGTCCCAGGAGTCGGCGCCCAGATCCCCCTCCTCTAAGTCCAGTCCTTCAGAACGTTGGGGTGAGTCTTCGATGGCGTCCTGAGCCTGTGGACAAAACAGGACAGGACATGTTAGATGGAAACCACAGGAGAACCGAAGTGTCCGGCAGAAAACTTAGACTGATACTCAGAGTGTAGTTAGAGAAGAAGAGCATCACAGACTTTAGACTGAAATTTAAGAATCCACTGAAGACCCTCTGGGTTAGTTTTTTTAGGGGTGGCTTTTACGACCATTTGCTTTTATGTTTTTATGTCTGTGTTTGCAGTTGTATGGGTTTTTGTTTTGCCGATGTATTTTACTTCTGATTTTACTGTGATAAGTGCTGTATAAATAAATGATATTATTATTATTATTATTATTAATAATAATAATAATAATAATAATAATAATAATAATAATAATAATAAATAATCTGACCATAAACTAGCATTTAAAACCACATAAAAAAAGCTTTTTGCATTGTTTTCATTTTGCTGAATAAGACCTCAGATTGGTTTTATTTACTGATTAAAACAAGGACTTAGACCAGAGGTGTCAAACATAGACTTTAGTCCACAGTCTTTAGTCCACAGTCTTTAGTCCACAGACTTTAGTCCACAGACTGTTGTCCACAGTCTTTAGTCCACAGTCTTTAGTCCACAGACTGTTGTCCACAGACTTTAGTCCACAGTCTTTAGTCCACAGTCTTTAGTCCACAGTCTTTAGTCCACAGTCTTTAGTCCACAGACTGTTGTCCACAGACTTTAGTCCACAGTCTTTAGTCCACAGACTGTTGTCCACAGACTTTAGTCCACAGTCTTTAGTCCATAAACAGACTCCGTCCACGCCTTGGTGTCTACTTACTCTCCAGGTCTTCAGTGCTTCAGCTCCGTCCAACAGCAGAGCTCCCACTCGGGTGGACACCCAGCTGAGCAGCGCCCCCATGGCGTCCAGGACACACCCACTCACACACATGTCAGTCAAACCCTAACCCCACACCCCCCCTGTCCTGGTGTCTCCATCAGGTGGTCTCCTCTGGACTCTTCTGCTTTTATGTCCATGTGTGTCGTCCATCATCCACATTCGTCCTCCTGTCTTCATCTTTGTCCACTGACAGTTCGTTAAAGCCGTTCACTGGAGGACACATGTCTGATTCTACACCAGTCCTGTTACGGAAACAGGTGCTTAATCCAGCCTCGAAACAGCAGGGACACGGTGATCTGCGTGTAACCATAACGAGGACGGACACTAAGACGGCAGGTATAAATACGACCTGTGGCTGCACGGAGCATGACAACTGAGGACGAGTGGACTTAAAGCCCACGGACCACCACAGAACCACCACCATATATATATATATATATATATATATATATATATATATGTATATATGAGGCATTTGTAGTAGTAGTAGTAGTAGTAGTTTATTTCGAGCACATAGAATCATCAGATAACAAAGAATCATACAACATGGTCAAAACAAATAAATAAATACAATTTTTTTGTGCTCGAAAAGGAGTGGGAAGAATTATAACTTATTGACTCCACTCCCTTTTTACAAACTAATAATCAAACTCCATCCACATCCTTTACTTTAACACACATTTTCCTCTGTATATTTTTTACAATAACACAAAAAATCCGTACAAACCATTCATATACACTTTTTTAGTCACCTCACACACAATCAGATTTACATAATCAACCGTTTTTAATATAAACTATAATATTTATGTGCACTTTAAATATTTACTCCAAATACAATGATCAATACATATGATATTATCTTCTAATCATGATAACCAATTAACTCCAATAATATCTGATTTTATGCGTACTTCTATAATGTTCTATATTTTGTTATTACAGTGGATTTATACATCCTTTTAAATGCACAGATTGAAGAAGACATTTTTCGGTTTTGTTCTGGATTATTCCACAGATGGACCCTCTAACACAGATACACTGGCTTCTTATGTTTGTTCTACACTTCATTTTCTTGTAGATTTCATTTCCCCTTAAATTATAATTACTTTGCCTGGGCTCGAACATCTCCTGTACATTTAAGGACTAATGAAGGTTTATAAAGTGTCATAAATAGAAACTCAGTTGTGATTTTCATTTAAAGTAAAATTCAACCAATCAACAAAACATTTCAAACCTTAGTTTATAAAAGTATAAATTTAAAAACCCTAAAAATAAAGACACTAGAGGAATAAACTGGATTTTGGACAGTCCCGCCCCCTGTCCAATCAGGTGATCAGGAGGAGCAGAAACAGAGGAAACGTTTCCTGATTGGATGGTCCCGCCCCCCCTGTCCAATCGGGTGGTCAGGAGGAGGAGAAACAGAAGAAACCCTTCCTGATTGGACAGTCCAGCCCTCCTGTCCAATCAGACACTGGCCTTGAGTTTAGGGGCGGACTCATCCAATCCGGTCCAGTGGGAGTTTAATCCAGAAGAGTTCATTCACAGTTTCTGTGATTATTTGGTGCTAATTAGTAAGAGTTAGTCTGTTTAAAGGAGCTTAAAGGTTTAACTGTGAGAACACACACACACACACACACACACACACAGAGGAGTGACTAATGACACCAGCAGTGGTTCTAATCACAGGTGTTTGTGTCAGACTGCAGTGAAGCTCCTCTGACCCTAACATGACTCCCATTAAATGCTCAAATCTGTTCAGTTGTTTTCATTTCATTGACTCCAAATGTGTTGGAACACGTTCATCTCCGACCAGTTGGTTCAGAATCAGTCTGATCCCAGATCAGTGGACTGGATGTTGTTCACTTCTCCTCCATTCCCGTGTCTGTGTTTGTTCATTCCATCTCTGCTCAGTGCATTTGTCCGTAGACGCTCAGCGTCCATGACCTTCAATGGGACTGAGTGGAACTGCTTTAAAACCACTACAGACTGGACCAGCACTGGACACATGACACCCTGTCGTCCCGCCCCCGGACGCTCAGCGTCTCTGGGGATGAACGGAGCTGTGGGCGGAGCTCGGCCGGGCCGGATGCCGAGCTTCTGCGCACCGACTGGAGGACGGGTCCAAAGGCTGAATGTGGTTTGATTGACAGCTGTTTTCAGATGTGCTCCTTCACTGACACAGTTCAGTTTAATACCGTCACACATTCTGCTGTGGAATCACAGAAACCAAATGAACTGTTCATTTACTGACCTGGAAGAAAACACAAGCACTGGACTAACTGGTACACTGGACTGGACTAACTGGTACACTGGACTGGACTAACTGGTACACTGGACTGAAGGGACACATTTTCTTGTTTCAGTTCCATAACTGAATCATTTCTTGTTCAGTTTCATCAGGTTTTCTTGATAGCTCCATCAGTCAGACTGTTGGACAGGTCAGACTGAACTAACGATCCAAAAGACGCCAACTGTGTACGATAAGGTCACTGAGCATTTTCTTAAAAAGGAACGGAGGGACCAATTTATGTTTAAATAACTTGACAATTTTTTTGATGTAAGTGACAATGAGCTTCACCTGTCTGAAAGACGAACAGACACTGGTTCCAACACAAGTAGAACAGGAAGTAACCTCTGAGAACACAGCAGCCACAAACCAACCGAATCTAAAAACAACAACAAAACAACTAGAAAATATAGATAAATAAAACTAATTAAAAAACATATTCAGGATAAAAGATACAGCAACAAAAACAAAATGGAATTAAAGTCAAAACTGTTCCTATATGACTTTAAATAAAAAAGGTACATTTTTTTTCCAGTATTTTACATAAAAATTCATCATGTGCTTTTTTTTTCCTCCTGTCATTTGTCAATAATTGACACTAACAGTGGTCCATATACATTATTATTTTTGGTGCTTGGTTGTATTCCAAATGTTTACATGTGTTTAGTTCATTCTGTCAGATACAGACAGTTCAGAACAGACTGAATATTAGTACAAATACACACTGGTTTATATTCAGACAGGTCAGGTTCAGATTTGTTCAGATTATTCACTGTTTTATTAAAGGACCATTTATAAATGTAAACATTGTTCTAATATTCTGTTCTTCTTTTCCTGCTTCTGTTCCACTTCAGATCATATGGGTCTGAATGTAGAACCTGAACTAAAATATTTATTCCCTCCTCCTGGAGCTATTGTGATCACTTTGCTCTGTGTGTTTGTTTGTTTGTTTGTTTGTTTGTTCTCATCTTCAGTGTAAAACTCTTCCCCCCATCTTTCCCAGATCTTCCCCACAGATAGGCC
>NW_021941641.1:72543-117543 GCF_902148855.1 Sphaeramia orbicularis
GGAGCTGAACAGAACCACAGAATCACAGAACCACAGGAGCTGAACAGAACCACAGAACCACAGGAGCTGAACAGAACCTCAGAACCACAGAACCTCAGAACCACAGGAGCTGAACAGAACCTCAGAACCACAGGAGCTGAACAGAACCTCAGAACCACAGAACCACAGGAGCTGAACAGAACCTCAGAACCACAGGAGCTGAACAGAACCACAGAACCACAGAACCTCAGAACCACAGGAGCTGAACAGAACCATAGAACCACAGGAGCTGAACAGAACCATAGAACCACAGAACCACAGGAGCTGAACAGAACCTCAGAACCACAGAACCACAGGAGCTGAACAGAACCTCAGAACCACAGGAGCTGAACAGAACCTCAGAACCACAGAACCACAGGAGCTGAACAGAACCTCAGAACCACAGGAGCTGAACAGAACCACAGAACCACAGAACCACAGAACCACAGAACCACAGGAGCTGAACAGAACCATAGAACCACAGGAGCTGAACAGAACCATAGAACCACAGAACCACAGGAGCTGAACAGAACCTCAGAACCACAGAACCACAGGAGCTGAACAGAACCTCAGAACCACAGGAGCTGAACAGAACCTCAGAACCACAGAACCACAGGAGCTGAACAGAACCTCAGAACCACAGGAGCTGAACAGAACCACAGAATCACAGAACCACAGGAGCTGAACAGAACCACAGAACCACAGGAGCTGAACAGAACCTCAGAACCACAGAACCACAGGAGCTGAACAGAACCTCAGAACCACAGGAGCTGAACAGAACCACAGAATCACAGAACCACAGGAGCTGAACAGAACCACAGAACCACAGAACCACAGGAGCTGAACAGAACCTCAGAACCACAGGAGCTGAACAGAACCACAGAATCACAGAACCACAGGAGCTGAACAGAAACTCAGAACCTCAGAACCACAGGAGCTGAACAGAACCTCAGAACCACAGGAGCTGAACAGAACCTCAGAACCACAGAACCACAGGAGCTGAACAGAACCTCAGAACCACAGGAGCTGAACAGAACCTCAGAACCACAGGAGCTGAACAGAACCTCAGAACCCCTCTAACCCTACCCCAGTGGCTGCATCCATAACAGTTCTTTTTTTTTTTTTCTTTAAACCAGTTAAACTCTGGTTCAATAAAATCTCTGTACCTGAAAGTGAAACTGAACATGTTTGGAACTGCTCTGCCTCTGTTGGACTCTCTGTTGTCATGGTAACCGTCTTATTGAAACCCCAGCCTCAGAATAAAGTGTTTTTGGGGGATTTTTTTGCAGTAGAGAACGTGTACAGAGGAACGTCTGCACGGCAGTGTCGTCTGCTGGTCTTCAGACAGGAGAAGCTCACTGTCGCTTACATCAAAAAAACTGTCCAGTTCTTTCAACATAAATTGTTCCTCTGTTCCTTTTTCAGTACATGCTCAGTGTTCTTATCGTACACAGTCGGTGTCTTTCCAGGGACTGGATCGTTAGTTCAGTCTGACTGATCGAACTATCTACAAAACAATATGAAACTGAACAAGAAAGGAATAAATTATGTTAAATTGAAACAAGTTAGTCCAATGAGATGAACGTGTTCCAACACATTTGGAGTCAGTGAAATGAAACAACTGAACAGATTTGAGCATTTCATGGGAGTCATTTTAGGGGCAGAGGAGCTTCCACTGCAGTCTGACACAAACACCTGTGCTGTGTATGGGTTCTGTTTGGGTCCACCACGGTTCCACAGTCTGTGTGTTCTTCACATAGGAGACATGGATTCAGTCAGTACACCGTTACACCCCTAATAAATAAATATATTCAGACACACTATTAACAACAATAAAACCAGCACTGTGAACAATATGGACCCGACAAATACTATTAATGTGATAAATGAAAGAAATATAGTTACATCAGGGTGCAGTGTGTACATAAAATTATGTAGTTTTAAGGCGGTAACTGATGACGGTTCCAGCCAAACTAAGGCTGCGGTTCCATTACGTGGTACCGGCTCCACTCGACTCAGCCTTTTTATGTTTTCATTATGAAAAAGGACCTGGACTCTGGTACCTGGTCCTAGTTTTTTGGAATCTGTACCTGGTCCTAGTTTTTTGGACTCTGGTACCTGGTCCTAGTTTTTTAGAATCTGGTACCTGGTCCTAGTTTTTTGGAATCTGGTACCTGGTCCTAGTTTTTTGGAATCTGTACCTGGTCCTAGTTTTTTGGACTCTGGTACCTGGTCCTAGTTTTTTGGAATCTGGTACCTGGTCCTAGTTTTTTGGAATCTGGTACCTGGTCCTAGTTTTTTGGAATCTGGTACCTGGTCCTAGTTTTTTGGAATCTGTACCTGGTCCTAGTTTTTTGGACTCTGGTACCTGGTCCTAGTTTTTTGGAATCTGGTACCTGGTCCTAGTTTTTTGGTACCTCCTCCGCTGAGGGTCCAGGACTGGGGACCAGATCCTAAAGGTGACACTGTGTAAACACTGCAGAGCTCTGATTGGTCAGTGGTGTGTGTGCCCCGCCCTTTTCCAGTAAATCTGTCAGTAGGTGAATCCACATGATGACAGTCTGTAAAACTACACCATGGTTTGTCCAGGAGGTTCAGACGCAAACATTCAGCAGGAGTTTGACCAGACAACAGGCAACCAGTGAGTTTATCAGCAACTGTGAGCAGAGCACACAGAAGGAACGCACCACATCGCTATGACGACCAGGGACTGGAAAGAGGGAGGATCTGGAATGGAAAGGGTCTGGAATAGGACCTGGTACCAGAGTGGAAAGGGTCTGGAATAGGACCTGGTACCAGAGTGGACCTGGTCTGGAATAGGACCTGGTACCAGAGTGGAACCGGTCTGGAATAGGACCTGGCACCAGAGTGGAACCGGTCTGGAATAGGACCTGGTACCAGAGTGGACCTGGTCTGGAATAGGACCTGGTACCAGAGTGGAAAGGGTCTGGAACAGGACCTGGTACCAGAGTGGAAAGGGTCTGGAATAGGACCTGGTACCAGAGTGGAAAGGGTCTGGAATAGGACCTGGTACCAGAGTGGAAAGGGTCTGGAACAGGACCTGGTACCAGAGTGGACCTGGTCTGGAATAGGACCTGGTACCAGAGTGGAAAGGGTCTGGAACAGGACCTGGTACCAGAGTGGAAAGGGTCTGGAATAGGACCTGGTACCAGAGTGGAAAGGGTCTGGAATAGGACCTGGTACCAGAGTGGAAAGGGTCTGGAACAGGACCTGGTACCAGAGTGGAAAGGGTCTGGAATAGGACCTGGTACCAGAGTGGAAAGGGTCTGGAATAGGACCTGGTACCAGAGTGGAAAGGGTCTGGAACAGGACCTGGTACCAGAGTGGAAAGGGTCTGGAACAGGACCTGGTACCAGAGTGGAGTCCAGCCGGTTCCACGTAGTGGAAACGCAGCAGAAAGGTTCACTTCCACGTTTCAGTCCAAACTGTGGGAACATTCAGATGATCGATACGATTAAGTCCATAAGAGACAAAGGAGGTTCTACGAAGGACAGAGAAGACGAATGGTGGAACCAAACCAAGAAGAACCACCTCACAGACCACAGTGGACCCTAACCCTAGAACCCTAACCCATGGGGGACCCTTCCAGAAACAGTTCCACTGATCCTCCGTCCAACAACAGATAGAAAAGTCAAACTCACCTGAGGAGCAGAACATGGAGCTGCCTTCACATCCTACCATCCTTTACCCATCTGCACCAGACCCAGACCCAGACCCAGACCCCTCCCCTTCCATCACTGCCTAGAAGCAGAAATAGGACCTGTGTTCTCCATCCCACAGAGGGGGGGGTGGACTGTACGGGGTCCCAGGGGTTCCATGTGATCCCTCCTGGTGGATCAGTGGAGTCTGTCTGGACTTAAAACATCAATAATTAAATCAATAAACCAAAGCCTCAGACCTGATCCTGTGGACCAGGTTCGACTCCGCTGATCTGGTTTTGGACGATACAAAAGTCCGAACGGTCACAGTTCACTTATTCGACTCCAGCTGTTTTACACATGCTCTTAGATTTGATTCTGTAACGTGTTAAAGGGTTAACGTCTTGGTCTGGTCTCACTTCATTTCGTCGTAACTTCAGGTCAGTTTGGATCCGACGTGTTTTCATTGAATTCATCTAAATAATACCATCAGAACTGACACCTGGTGACTTCTGCAGAGTTCAGGGGGACGTGGACACGTTTGTGCTGACAGATGGATGAGGATCGATCAGATTTACAATAAATGACCCCCCCCCCAGGGAACCCAGACCAGGAACCACAGATCTACACCCTATGAAGCACTTCATACTGGGTCTGGTTGGAATACTTTACTAATATTTGACCAACATCTCCTTAAAACAGTGAGAACAGGAATAATGACCCAGATGAAGACACATGGAACCATGTCAGAGGAGAGGAGGGGCTTTAATGGACGTACGAGGCAGGAAACGGCGGACGGAGGAGGTGTCGGATTACAGCCGCCTGATGTCTGAAACACTCAATAATTCATGAGAGGAACTGAACACCAGGCTGCAGCTCAGACACACACCACAGTTTGACCTTTGACCTTCTGGACAGACTGGGATCACTGCCGCCATTGTGTCATCTTCATTTTCAAACATGTGTCAATGAATTCAGTTATTGTGTTCAACTATAAGAATGTAACCATTACCGGTATAATGATAAAGGGTGGTAAAATTTCAGATGGTTAGTATTAGTGTTTAAATTCTAATTATCATGAGAACCGTGTTTGATGACCACACTTTCAAAGAGAGAGAGAGAGAGAGAGAGAGAGAGAGAGAGAGAGACTATTTATCTATGAAAAAGAAACTAAAACAACTTATACTTGATATGGAAAATGGTCAAACAGTGGCCACACTGTCAAAAAATCTGTAATTTAACAGAATTTTCACTGTTTATTTGACAGATTTTTCCTGTATTTTTCAGATACAGGAAAATATCAATGAAATGACACAAACAGACTGTGATTTTACATGTCAAATGGAAAAGAACAGGAAAAAACTGGAACTGTGAAGAACCAGAAAATTTACATTTTTTAAAAGATTTTTTTTTTCACAGAAAAATACAGTTCAAATACATTTGAAAATGTATCATAATTTCACAAATATTTCTTTTCTATTTATGAGATTAAACTGTTCATTTAAAGTTTAATACTGTAAAAAAGATAATAATAAAACCAGATAAAATTACTGACACTTAACGGTAACAGAAGTATTAGTTCTGTCAGTTGAACCAGACTTGTTTGTTAATTGACAAATATCTTGTGTAATTACAGGAGGTTTCACAACAAAACTGTTGAATAAATGTATTTTTGTGAATGTATAACATGTATAAGCACTGATAAACTGTCCAAATACAGTTTTTATCAGTGGATTGGACAACTGAGTCTCACTGAAAATTATTTATATAGATATTTATAGGGAATTGGATTGTTTTAATACATGTAAATATTCTTTATTAAACATGAACGAGTCCAAAAAACAATGTAAAATCTCATGTAAAGTTAGAGCAAAAAACTGTATTTGAATTATGGAAAATGACCATATTTTTATGAGATGGTTATTTTCCATTATTTAACAGCATTTTTTCAGCATAAGGTTCCATCTTTAATGCACATTTGTATGTTTGATGTTTACTTGTTAATATTTGAATGTTTCTGCAACAGAAAGTACATGGTGTCTATTTTATTAGTTTTTTGTTTCTTCTTTTTTTTTTAAAAATACAACTTGGTTAAATTATTTCAGTGTGTGTATTAGTACTTTTTGAACATTTTGAGCACAATTTCAACAATACTGTGATAATAATAAGCGTGATAATTTTAGCCACAATAACTGTGATATGACATTTTCATATGGTTCCATCCCTAGTTCACTACCAATAGTCACTTTTCCATTGGACATCTGTGCTAAACTTTAGCCATATTTACTATATGTGTAAAAAAACAGAAGTGCGTAATGTTGGTTTTTCCATTAAATCACAAATGCGATGATTTGTTTATTTATTATTGTAGATGACATGAGAAGTCATTCCATAAACATGAACATAAATATTGTGTTGATTTACAGATATATTCATTATTATTATTCTATATTCCCCCTCTATCTTCTACTAAATTCTAAAATGGTTCAGTTTCCTGGTGTTTCTTTTAAAACTCTTCTTCTTCTCTTGTTGTAACATCCGTCAACATCAAGATAATTTTTTTTTTTTGCCTAATTCAAGATTTTTTTTTACTTAATTAAAGATTTTTTTTTATTTTTTTTATTTTTTGCTTAATTCAAGCAAAACATTTTTTGTTGCTTATTTCATTTCAAGACTGTGGAATTTTTGCATTTTGTAAATTCATCCCACAGGCCAGATTGGACCCTTTGGTTGGACACATTTGACCCCCAGGCCACATGTTTCAGACCCCTGCTCTAAGTGGTTCATAAGTTTGACGTGAACATCACATTCATGAAGTCCTGATGGAGCGTCAGCTGATGTCAGTCAACACGAATGAGTGAAAAGGTCAACATTTACCGTTGAAACGGTCCGAGCGTCCACACAAACAGCACAACAAAGAGTCCCATTGACTGAACAAACACTGCAGCGCCTGTACTCTGAGATCCAGCAACAAAGACTGAACACAGAACAGACCACAGATGGAAATCTAACATTTATGACAAGAAAAGACAGCAAAGAAATACTAGAAATACTAGAAATACAAGACACACGGGACACCAAACACATCAGCAGCTGCTACGATGAGAAGCATCACCTTAACTTTAGTTCAATGATTCCGAGCCCTGGTACATGGTCATGACACAGGAACAGAAACAGGAACTGCATGGGTTTGACCAGTGAATCAGTGTTGAAGAAGATGACGGTGTTTCCATGGTAACCACGGAGCCTCTGGTGGACGTTTGGCTCTGTAAGGGTTAAAGGTGGACACGCGCATGTACGATCTCAGTAGAGATGCACCGATTCTGATACTTGTATCGGAATCAGCTCCGATACTCAGTGTGTGTACTCGTACTCGTACTCATAAAAGTAATCCGATACACTGCACCGATCCCACTTGTGTCCGTGTGCCATTCCCAGTTCAGTGCAGCAGGTACGAGGAGGAGGAAGAATGTGTGTGAGTGTGAAGAGTGTGGAGATGGAACCAAAGAGATGATCAGAGTAACACTGACAGTACCGTTCACACACAGATACAGACGCAGCCTTCTGTCTGTAATCTGACTACATTCATCTGTTTTCCAGCTGATGGAGGATGAGTACCCAGACACAGAATACCAGCGGGAGTACGGAGCGGTGCGGACCGCCGCCAGTGGAAGTGAAAACCAAACCTGTCACTCATCTGTCTTTTCTCTTCCTGCTGAAGCTAAACTTTTAAACCTTACAGAGAAAACACTAACATTAGTATCACAGTAGTGTTCCTCTGTCGTCTACAGGTTTGGTATTACTGACTTTCTTCTTCTTCTTCTCATTAAACTTTCCTCTTCTTCGTGGTATTTGTCCAGTATGGTTAATTCAGAGCGGCGCCCCCTGGTGGATGAACTGACAAACGCTCATTCCAACACATTAAATGTCAGTAGCAGCACTTTGTTCCAGTCAGACTAATGACAACGACAATAAAGCACATTTACAAAAGGAACTAACAAGTGGAATGGGATTACTAAGGACTAGGATCAGTACTCGGTATCTGCAAGTACTCAAATGGAAGTACTCGTACTCGGTCTGGAAAACAGTGGTATGGGTGCATCCCTAGATCCCAGTGCACCGATAGAGAAACTGGCAGTGAATGAAAAGTTCGCAATAATGTTACGATGCATCTGTTATTGAATGTTTGCGTCGATAAAATTTGGTCCATTCAATAGAATTTATTTTTACTCACATTTAAAAGTGTTCCTGTTTATTTGGGTAAAGTTTTTCTTTTCTTCAGACCCACGTTAACGTGTGCTGTGGATTCACAGATGTTACACTGTACACCAACAGTCTGAGCTCCGCCCACGCACTGGACACATGCTCCGCCCACGCACTGGACACATGCTCCGCCCACGCACTGGACACATGCTCCGCCCACGCACTGGACACATGCTCCGCCCATAAATCCTGTCCTGTGTGTATGTGAATGTGACAGAAGGAGGAGAACACATGTGGATTATGAACCTGTACTTTTACTAGATCAGCTGAATACTGCAGTACACACCACAGATACTGCAGTACACACCACAGATACTGCAGTACACACCACAGATACTTCCTTAAACAGTCACATACATATCTAACAGTACATCCCATAATACCTTGCGCAGGTGTCTCTTAAAGTGACAGAACCTTTTTCTGTTTTACCTTCATTATAAATACATGACATTACAAATGGGTTCAGTGAAGGAGTCAGAAGTTTGAGTTAGAAACAGAGAAATGACTTTGGAAACCCAGTCTGAACTGTTTCACTGAATGTGAGGCACGTGTTCTGAAACTGAACTGAAGACACTGTGGAAAAAGTCATAGTCTGATTTACAATCACATTCATCAGGAGGATGGATTCATCCGAGTTCATTTGGACAGATCTAATAAAAGGCTTGAGTTTAGGATGAAATGTTTCCTGTTAGAAACAATACAAAACTCAATGTACACACACACACACACACACACACAGGGTCCTTTAATTGAGCCTCACAGTCCAGTTCCATGGAAACAGAACACAAAGACAGAACCAGTGAACAGAACTGAAATGTGGGATAGAATACTAATAGAACAGTGTGGGAAAGAAGACACACACACACACACACACACACACACACACACACACACACACACACACACACACACACTAGGGATGTAACGATTACCAGTATAATGATAAATGGCGGTAAAATCACAGATGGTTAGTATTAGTGTTTAAATTGTAATTCTCATGATAACTGTGTTTGATTATTGCACTTTTAGGGGAAAACGCCTACATAAAGATCTGCTTTAATGTCCAATATTTGAGTATAGTTTGAATGTATTACAGTTTTAATTGTCTATACCTAATATTTGGAACCAATATTCACTTTTAACCCTTTCATGCACAGTGGTCACTCCAGTGGTCACTCCAGTGGTCACTCCAGTGGACAGTTCGTCTCCAGCTGTTCTCTTGTATATTCATGGCTTTTGTTGTTTTAGTTCCATTTCAGCCAACACAGTGGACACAAATGCACCATCCCATAATAATCCACGTACATTCAGACCAGTACTGTACCTGTTGCTCTAGATAAACCTGATCTGCACTGACATGACTGAGTTTAAACCAATTGCTAAATGTTATTAGACTGTAATTAACAATTTTCTTCAACAGTTTTCTTGTTTTTTTGTGCATATTATCTCCATGAAGTGAATAATAACTAGTATTAGAGTATGTTAAAATGTGAGAAAACATCAGATTAGCTGCATTAATTTATTTTATTTCATAGTTTTCACAGTTTATCACTTTCTGATATTGTGTTTTAAATACATGTTTTTTTGCTTAAAAAATTAAACATACAGTGTCCAGCTGAGTGGACATTTTTGTAGCTCCATAAAAATTGGTTCATTAAAAAAATGTCAATCACATTGGTTTTTTTTCCATGCTAAAGAAGAATAAAAACACGCAGGAAAAACCTCTTGACTAAGGTTCTAATAATTCGTGCATCAAAGGGTTAAAGTCTGTGAAAAGGTTCATTAAGCATCTGTGTGTTATTTATGCAATAAATTATATACATGTTTCAAATCAGATTTTAGATTTTTGTATATTTTTTTGTCCTTTTATGTTTTTATAGTAGGTTAAAGTGAAAAAATAATAGATGATCTAGATGAAGTTGTGCTGAAAAACAGATCCCAAACATGGGTATAGTAAACATTTGTTTCTATAGTATATAAAGGCCAAATCAAAAGGACTGAAAAACAGACAGAATAGGCTCAGACCACTAAGGGTTAACATTGGAATGTTTCTGACACAGAAGGGACACTGGGACTGTTATTATATTCATTTCTTAATTTATTTTAATACAACTTGGTTAAATTCTTTCAGTGTGTGTATTAGTACTTTTGAACATTTTGAGCACAATTTAAACAATACTGCAATAATAATGATAACCGTGATAATTTTGGTCACAATAACTGTGATATGAAATTTTCATATCGCTAAAATCGTTAAAAAGCAACTCAAGACGTTTTTCTTTAGGAAAGATTTTGGTTGATGTATTTATCCTTTTTATTTATTATATGAAATTATTCTTACATTGTTTTAATTCACCCATTTTATGTTCTGCACTTTGTGAATTTTATGTGTGAAAAGCACTTTATAAAACAAACTTTAGTTATTGTACGGTTGTAGTAGTACACATGACCAGCAGGGGGCGTGGTTTCTCTGTTTCCCTCCAAACCCTTTTATTCTTGTCTGTCTGTGTTTTCTAATGTCTTCCTGAAATACTGAGGGATTTGTTCCTACAGGTTAAAGGTTATTTAAAGAATAGGTTTATATGAGATCATGTAACATGTCTTTTTTTATATTTATTTATATTTTTTAGGTATAACTTTCAAAAACACACAGCTACATTTTGTCACAAATCTACTTCCCATGCCATTTTATAAATATAATTTTAATTTTTTTCTTTGTAAAACATAGAGAAAAGTTTATAGTTGACATTACTTCTATGTTATTCTGATATTATTTTATTGTTCTGACTGAATGTGGAAACTGAACTGAACTGATGTTCCACGTCCACATTTGGAACAGACTACAGGAGAACAGATTATATTCAGATTTACGTCAGAATGTGTGGAAAACTTTGACCAAATTTAAGGAAAAAAAAAAGTCAAATGAATAAAAGGGACCGTGATCACAGTTTTATTTGGTTCCTTATTTTGTTGATTATATTGTTGATGTTTTATTATTTTCTTGACTATTTTGTTCATTTTATTTTATAAGCAGCAGAAGAGGAAAATATCAAGTAATTGGAGAAAGATTTGTGATAAAATGCACTTGTGTTTTTGATCAATGACAAAATTAATAAATAATTTTTAAAAAAGCCATATGTCACATGATCTGACAAAAACTTATTCTTTAAATAACCTTTAACCCATAGGTACAAATCCATCAGTATTTTAGGAAATCATTAGAGAACAGACAGACGACAATCAAAGGGGTTGGAGGGAAACAGAGAAACCACGCCCCCTGCTGGTCATAGGTAGTACTACAGCTGTACAACAGTCCTCTAACCAATGAAAACAGTGTTGACTTTGTTCCGAATGTCCTGCTGTTGTTTTTGTGTACCTGAGCAGATGCAGATGTGTGGTGTAGACACTGAACCTGCAGAATCACCACCTCTCACACTGATCACATACTTGAATAATAATCCTGAAATATTCACTTTGGGCCAAAGACTGAGAAATAAACAGCTTAAAAAAAATCTGTTCTTCATTTTCATTGAACTCTAAACTGAAACTCAGGCAGTGAAATTATGGCAAAAAGCATTAGGATCTATTCATCAGCTTTAAATATTACATATGCACGTTGTTTTGTGTTGTATATGCCTATGTGTCTGTATGTATATATGTATGTATGTATATGTCACAGGGTCAATTATCTAGCAGCAATGTGGGTATGTATATTATATTGTGTATTGTTATTACACAAAATCAGATCATTTTATTTTAATTTCTTTTGGTTTGGTACCTGACATTGTGGGCCTCCAGGTCAGTGTGTGGAACTTTTGGTTTTGGTCTGTTCCCCATCGAACAATTTACAGTGTGACGCTGCGCACTATAACCTGACTTTTCGCACCTTTGCCTCTTCCCTTTTGTTCCGGATTTCTGTGGGAGAGGTAAGCAGCCGTGTAGTTCGTAAAAATTTTTGGTTTAACCTCTGTTAATTTAATTTTTTTTTACATGAACCAGCTAGTTTAGGCTGTATTAGGCGCTTATAATGTATTTAAACATATTTCTATATCACTTGGTTTGTGCAGGAGTGTGTTTTATGTGGGATCGTTGACCGGAGGTCTTAATGTTTTATCATTTTTGTCAGAACAATAAACAGAGACTGCCTCCAAAGAATCACGTGCGGGTCTTGTCATTAAAAGAAAAAGAACACAACGCAGAGTCCGACACCACTGGTTACATATATACATATATGTATGTGTAAGTACACTGAACAAAAATAGAAATGCAACACTTTGGTTTTTGCTCCATTTTTCCTGCCCATTTTAGAGTGGCCTTCCTTTTATAGTGTCCAGCCTAAGGCCCGCCTGTGCAATAATCCTGCTGTCCAATCAGCATCTGGATCTGCCACAGCTGTGAGGAGGAGGGATTCTCAAAGGACAAGTGTTCACCAACACATATTTAGACACATTTAGGAACAAGATTTGACAGAAATAAACCTTTAGTGAACACAGACAGTTTCAGATCTTTGAGTTCAGCTCAGGAAACATGGAGCAACCACAGAAGTGTTGCATTTCTATTTCTGTTCAGTGTAAATATGTATGCATGTAACAATAATAAAATGCAAATGTGTCTTCCATCTATTACTGTTACATGCAAATAATAGAATAGAATAGAATAGAATAGAATAGAATAGAATAGAATAGAATAGAATAGATCTTTAATGTCAGTGCTGAAGGAAGTGTGTCTGTTTATCAGTTCTGTCCAAATAAAAGACTGTTGATAAAAAAAATTACAGAAAACTAGACTGAAAATATAGAAAATACTGACATTAAACAAAAATACAAAGAAACACTGAAATATACAAACAGTCCACTCTATCATGGTGGGGGGGGGGGGGTTTAACTCTGTCTGTCCATGTGGACGTCCTCCCCCCTCGTCCAGCGGTTCTGTCTCTTTTGAAGCCCTGTTAAACTGTGTCCACGTGGACTGAACAGGTTGTGGTTCAGGTCATGTGACTCAGATCCAGTTCTTTTGTTCTGGGGACACGTCTGCAGCCGAACGAGGACAGAACAGGCTTAAACCTGGGACCGCTCACACCAGCACCAACACCAACACCAGCACCAACACCAGCACCAGCACCAACACCAGCACCAACACCAGCACCAACACCAGCACCAGCACCAACACCAGCACCAACACCAGCACCAGCACCAACACCAGCACCAACACCAGCACCAACACCAACACCAACACCAGCACCAACACCAACACCAGCACCAACACCAGCACCAACACCAACACCAACACCAACACCAGCACCAGCACCAACACCAGCACCAGCACCAACACCAGCACCAACACCAGCACCAACACCAACACCAACACCAGCACCAACACCAGCACCAACACCAGCACCAACACCAACACCAGCACCAACACCAGCACCAACACCAACACCAACACCAGCACCAACACCAGCACCAACACCAGCACCAACACCAGCACCAACACCAGCACCAACACCAGCACCAGCACCAACACCAGCACCAACACCAGCACCAACACCAACACCAGCACCAACACCAGCACCAGCACCAACACCAGCACCAACACCAGCACCAACACCAACACCAGCACCAACACCAGCACCAACACCAACACCAACACCAGCACCAACACCAGCACCAACACCAGCACCAGCACCAACACCAGCACCAACACCAGCACCAACACCAACACCAGCACCAACACCAGCACCAACACCAACACCAGCACCAACACCAGCACCAACACCAGCACCAACACCAGCACCAGCACCAACACCAGCACCAACACCAGCACCAGCACCAACACCAACACCAACACCAACACCAGCACCAGCACCAACACCAGCACCAACACCAGCACCAACACCAACACCAACACCAGCACCAGCACCAACACCAGCACCAGCACCAACACCAACACCAACACCAACACCAACACCAGCACCAACACCAACACCAACACCAACACCAACACCAACACCAGCACCAACACCAGCACCAACACCAACACCAGCACCACCTACTGTGAACCAAACACAAACACCGACACGTTCACGTCCTGTTCAGGCTCTGTTTACCAGGTACAAACAAACCCTGTATAGAACCTACAGTGTCTGTATAGAACCTACAGTACCTTACAGAACCTACAGTACCTGTATAGAACCTACAGTACCTTACAGAACCTACAGTACCTGTATAGAACCTACAGTACCTGTATAGAACCTACAGTACCTTACAGAACCTACAGTACCTGTATAGAACCTACAGTACCTGTATAGAACCTACAGTACCTTACAGAACCTACAGTACCTGTATAGAACCTACAGTACCTGTATAAAACCTACAGTACCTTACAGAACCTACAGTACCTGTATAGAACCTACAGTACCTTACAGAACCTACAGTACCTGTATAGAACTAACAGCACCTTACAGAACCTACAGTGTCTGTATAGAACCTACAGTACCTTACAGAACCTACAGTACCTGTATAGAACCTACAGTACCTTACAGAACCTACAGTGTCTGTATAGAACCTACAGTACCTTACAGAACCTACAGTACCTGTATAGAACCTACAGTACCTTACAGAACCTACAGTGTCTGTATAGAACCTACAGTACCTTACAGAACCTACAGTACCTGTATAGAAGCTACAGTACCTGTATAGAACCTACAGTACCTTACAGAACCTACAGTACCTGTATAGAACCTACAGTACCTGTATAGAACCTACAGTACCTTACAGAACCTACAGTACCTGTATAGAACCTACAGTACCTGTATAAAACCTACAGTACCTTACAGAACCTACAGTACCTGTATAGAACCTACAGTACCTTACAGAACCTACAGTACCTGTATAGAACCTACAGTACCTTACAGAACCTACAGTACCTGTATAGAACTAACAGCACCTTACAGAACCTACAGTACCTGTATAGAACTAACAGCACCTTACAGAACCTACAGTGTCTGTATAGAACCTACAGTACCTTACAGAACCTACAGTACCTGTATAGAACCTACAGTACCTTACAGAACCTACAGTGTCTGTATAGAACCTACAGTACCTTACAGAACCTACAGTACCTGTATAGAACCTACAGTACCTTACAGAACCTACAGTGTCTGTATAGAACCTACAGTACCTTACAGAACCTACAGTACCTGTATAGAACCTACAGTACCTGTATAGAACCTACAGTACCTTACAGAACCTACAGTACCTGTATAGAACCTACAGTACCTGTATAGAACCTACAGTACCTTACAGAACCTACAGTACCTGTATAGAACCTACAGTACCTGTATAGAACCTACAGTACCTTACAGAACCTACAGTACCTGTATAGAACCTACAGTACCTGTATAAAACCTACAGTACCTTACAGAACCTACAGTACCTGTATAGAACCTACAGTACCTTACAGAACCTACAGTACCTGTATAGAACCTACAGTACCTTACAGAACCTACAGTACCTGTATAGAACTAACAGCACCTTACAGAACCTACAGTGTCTGTATAGAACCTACAGTACCTTACAGAACCTACAGTACCTGTATAGAACCTACAGTACCTTACAGAACCTACAGTGTCTGTATAGAACCTACAGTACCTTACAGAACCTACAGTACCTGTATAGAACCTACAGTACCTTACAGAACCTACAGTGTCTGTATAGAACCTACAGTACCTTACAGAACCTACAGTACCTGTATAGAACCTACAGTACCTGTATAGAACCTACAGTACCTTACAGAACCTACAGTACCTGTATAGAACCTACAGTACCTGTATAGAACCTACAGTACCTTACAGAACCTACAGTACCTGTATAGAACCTACAGTACCTTACAGAACCTACAGTACCTGTATAGAACCTACAGTACCTGTATAGAACCTACAGTACCTTACAGAACCTACAGTACCTGTATAGAACCTACAGTACCTTACAGAACCTACAGTACCTGTATAGAACCTACAGTACCTGTATAGAACCTACAGTACCTTACAGAACCTACAGTACCTGTATAGAACCTACAGCAGTGAACATGAACAGACAGAGGTCAGAGGTCAAAGGTCACCTGCTCCACCTGTGTCATAGCACTGGCCACATCCTGCTGTTGTGGAGCAGGTGGAACCGTTGGAGAACCAGCCTGTGGACACTCAGACTGGAGGCCTGAACAGAGCAGAGCCTGGGAAAACACTTGAACCCTGGTCCGTCCTCCTCATGTCAAACAAAGAGCACAGACCCTTCAGATGTGGGGGGGGGGGGTCCTCTGTATCCACAAATGAACTTTCATTCATCTGTTCCTCACATTCCACATACTCCACATCTGTCAGGATCACATCCTCACACTCATCACTCGGTCTTTTTCCTGCTCTGACTGTAAATAAGAATTTTCTTCCACATCTAACCCTCTGCTTTCATCACATCTCACTCTTTCAACATTGATTTATATGTTTTGTTTTGTTTCATTTATAACTGTGATATTAAATCTTTTACTTCTAAATTTCTAAAAAAAAAATAAAATAAAATAAAATTGTGCTCTTTCATGATCACAAAAAATCACCCCAGAACAACCCAAAAATCACCCAAAAACTACTTAATTAATATTCACCAATAATCCCCCTAAAACCAAACCAAACCAAACCCACCCTCTTCTTTCCTCCTGACTCTTATTGTCAGTGTTCTTCCTCTAAATGTCTGTCATCTTTTCTGCTGACTGTAAACACTCATTTCCATCTGACTGAGGCACAAAACTCTTCATTCAGCTGCAGTCCAGTCCTGCTGTTTCTGAACTGTGTGGACACAAATGTGTGGACGCCTCATGTCTGCAGCTGTCACATGTCCTGTTCAGGACCATCACACACACAAACAGCAGCATTAAGAATCAATAGGAGATCTATCCCATAATATTAAACTCTATTCTGACATTAGTCCTTCTTGTTTTGGATCCCAGAGCGCTGTTAGAACAAACACCTGAATTAGACGGGTCCACACACTGATGGACGTTTAAGAGTTAAATATAAACATGAGGATACACATAGTTCCATTCTAGTCGTCCACTCAGACTACAGCAGACAGAGGGACACCGTGGGTCCTGGACGTGTCCACAGTGGGTGGACGTGTCCCCAGTGGGCCTCCATATTTCCTGGGTAACCCACAGTTACAGGACTAAACCCACATGCATTCGCTCCTTCATTTGAATAACAAGTGTTCCAGAGCCCAGGCCAAGTCTGTACACAGGCTTAAAGAGCATCAACCCCCCCAGCACCCCCAACCCCCTTCCACTCCACACAAGGGTCCACTTTACACTGCACCGTTTCATCCAAGCCCCCCCCCCACTGCCACCACTACGACTCTAATGTCAATGATGCTTAAAACCACAGAAAACTGGAGGATGTGGTGAAGGTTAGTACTGAAGCCCAGGTCCACTGACTGTATGATGCACAACATGCACAACATGCACAACATGCACAACATGCACTGTATTTGAGAGGGAAAAAAAGGATTTTATTGCTGCTACGATATCTGTTAAATATTTGTTTAACACACTCTGTTCTTTCTAATTGTTGTCACCAAATGTTCTTGTTAAAGGAAAGAACATGTACTTTATTGTTGGAAAAATTATAAATAAGAGCCATCATAATGTGAAGTAACTTTACACTTGAAAACAAGTACAAATTTACTTTTCCTTTTTTTTTCACATTTGACAGGATCTAAAACTACAGGTACATTTTTAAATTTTATTTTGATTTCATCTCAATATTCAAGCAGGTCGGTTCCACTGAGAGGGAGGATGTTTTTAAAAGGGAGATGTGGTCATGCTACAGTCCCTTAAATATAGTTTACAATAAACATACGTGGGGGGTGCGCTCCATAAACGTCACTTTTTATATCGATTTAACAAAACTAAAAACTAAACTTAACATGCATTCACCGTTCACCTCCTGACTTCTACACCTCTCTTCTACAGCAGATCTTACATGAAATTTTCAAAACTTCTATATCCACTGGCCCCCCTATACTGCTCTATACCCCCCCGCCCCCCCACAAACACTGGGCCCCAGGAATTTGTCATGTTCACCCCCCCTTACCAGCGCCCTAGTAGTATACATTTTCAACCCCCAAAAACACCATTGGCGTCTAAACTAAAGGCACATGTGATCAAATATTTGGTGGTTTTCACCTCAGAGTGTACTGGTGTAAACTGGACCTCAGGATGGAACTGAAACCGTAGCATTTCACTTTAGAATCAACACAACTGCAGTCGTAAGCGTCTGTGTCATTTCTTCCAGATCGGACACTTTGGAGTTCTGGTTCTGGCCCCTGGACCGTCCCTTTGACCTCTGCTCCCAGCTGGACTAAGACAGAACAGCACCTGTCCTGGAGCCTCTGGGTGTGATTCTCTGACTCTGGGTGTGATTCTCTGACTCTGGGTGTGATTCACTGACTCTGGGTGTGATTCTCTGACTCTGGGTGTGATTCACTGACTCTGGGTGTGATTCTCTGACTCTGGGTGTGATTCACTGACTCTGGGTGTGATTCTCTAACTCTGGGTGTGATTCTCTGACTCTGGGTGTGATTCTCTGACTCTGGGTGTGATTCTCTGACTCTGGGTGTGATTCTCTAACTCTGGGTGTGATTCACTGACTCTGGGTGTGATTCTCTGACTCTGGGTGTGATTCTCTAACTCTGGGTGTGATTCTCTGACTCTGGGTGTGATTCACTGACTCTGGGTGTGATTCTCAAACTCTGGGTGTGATTCTCTGACTCTGGGTGTGATTCTCTGACTCTGGGTGTGATTCTCTGACTCTGGGTGTGATTCCCTGACTCTGGGTGTGATTCCCTGACTCTGGGTGTGATTCTCTGACTCTGGGTGTGATTCTCTGACTCTGGGTGTGATTCTCTAACTCTGGGTGTGATTCACTGACTCTGGGTGTGATTCTCTGACTCTGGGTGTGATTCTCTAACTCTGGGTGTGATTCTCTGACTCTGGGTGTGATTCACTGACTCTGGGTGTGATTCTCAAACTCTGGGTGTGATTCTCTGACTCTGGGTGTGATTCTCTGACTCTGGGTGTGATTCTCTGACTCTGGGTGTGATTCCCTGACTCTGGGTGTGATTCCCTGACTCTGGGTGTGATTCTCTGACTCTGGGTGTGATTCACTGACTCTGGGTGTGATTCCCTGACTCTGGGTGTGATTCTCTGACTCTGGGTGTGATTCTCTGACTCTGGGTGTGATTCTCTGACTCTGGGTGTGATTCACTGACTCTGGGTGTGATTCTCTGACTCTGGGTGTGATTCACTGACTCTGGGTGTGATTCTCTAACTCTGGGTGTGATTCTCTGACTCTGGGTGTGATTCTCTGACTCTGGGTGTGATTCTCTAACTCTGGGTGTGATTCACTGACTCTGGGTGTGATTCTCTGACTCTGGGTGTGATTCTCTAACTCTGGGTGTGATTCACTGACTCTGGGTGTGATTCTCTGACTCTGGGTGTGATTCTCTGACTCTGGGTGTGATTCTCTGACTCTGGATGTGATTCCCTGACTCTGGGTGTGATTCCCTGACTCTGGGTGTGATTCTCTGACTCTGGGTGTGATTCTCTGACTCTGGGTGTGATTCTCTGACTCTGGGTGTGATTCTCTAACTCTGGGTGTGATTCACTGACTCTGGGTGTGATTCTCTGACTCTGGGTGTGATTCTCTGACTCTGGGTGTGATTCTCTGACTCTGGGTGTGATTCACTGACTCTGGGTGTGATTCTCAGACTCTGGGTGTGATTCTCTGACTCTGGGTGTGATTCTCTGACTCTGGGTGTGATTCACTGACTCTGGGTGTGATTCTCTGACTCTGGGTGTGATTCTCTGACTCTGGATGTGATTCCCTGACTCTGGGTGTGATTCTCTGACTCTGGATGTGATTCCCTGACTCTGGGTGTGATTCCCTGACTCTGGGTGTGATTCTCTGACTCTGGGTGTGATTCTCTGACTCTGGGTGTGATTCCCTGACTCTGGGTGCGATTCACTGACTCTGGGTGCGATTCACTGACTCTGGGTGCGATTCTCTGACTCTGGGTGTGATTCTCTGACTCTGGATGTGATTCCCTGACTCTGGGTGTGATTCACTGACTCTGGGTGTGAGTCTCTGACTCTGGGTGTGATTCACTGACTCTGGGTGTGATTCACTGACTCTGGGTGTGAGTCTCTAACTCTGGGTGTGATTCACTGACTCTGGGTGTGAGTCTCTGACTCTGGGTGTGAGTCTCTGACTCTGGGTGTGAGTCTCTAACTCTGGGTGTGATTCACTGACTCTGGGTGTGATTCACTGACTCTGGGTGTGAGTCTCTGACTCTGGGTGTGATTCTCTAACTCTGGGTGTGAGTCTCTGACTCTGGGTGTGAGTCTCTGACTCTGGTGTGATTCACTGACTCTGGGTGTGATTCACTGACTCTGGGTGTGATTCTCTAACTCTGGGTGTGATTCTCTGACTCTGGGTGTGATTCTCTAACTCTGGGTGTGATTCTCTGACTCTGGGTGTGATTCACTGACTCTGGGTGTGATTCTCTGTCTCTGGGTGTGATTCTCTGACTCTGGGTGTGATTCTCTAACTCTGGGTGTGATTCTCTGACTCTGGGTGTGATTCTCTGACTCTGGGTGTGATTCACTGACTCTGGGTGTGAGTCTCTGACTCTGGGTATGAGTGTCTGACTCTGGGTATGAGTCTCTGACTCTGGGTGTGAGTCTCTGACTCTGGGTGTGATTCACTGACTCTGGGTGTGATTCTCTAACTCTGGGTGTGATTCTCTGACTCTGGGTGTGATTCTCTAACTCTGGGTGTGATTCTCTGACTCTGGGTGTGATTCACTGACTCTGGGTGTGATTCTCTGACTCTGGGTGTGATTCTCTAACTCTGGGTGTGATTCTCTAACTCTGGGTGTGATTCTCTGACTCTGGGTGTGATTCACTGACTCTGGGTGTGATTCTCTGACTCTGGGTGTGATTCTCTGACTCTGGATGTGATTCCCTGACTCTGGGTGTGATTTACTGACTCTGGGTGTGATTCCCTGACTCTGGGTGTGATTCTCTGACTCTGGGTGTGATTCTCTAACTCTGGGTGTGATTCTCTGACTCTGGGTGTGATTCACTGACTCTGGGTGTGATTCTCTGACTCTGGGTGTGATTCTCTGACTCTGGGTGTGATTCACTGACTCTGGGTGTGATTCACTGACTCTGGGTGTGATTCTCTGACTCTGGGTGTGATTCTCTGACTCTGGGTGTGATTCTCTGACTCTGGATGTGATTCCCTGACTCTGGGTGTGATTCTCTGACTCTGGGTGTGATTCCCTGACTCTGGGTGTGATTCACTGACTCTGGGTGTGAGTCTCTGACTCTGGGTGTGATTCACTGACTCTGGATGCGATTCCCTGACTCTGGGTGCGATTCTCTGACTCTGGGTGTGATTCTCTGACTCTGGGTGTGATTCCCTGACTCTGGGTGTGATTCCCTGACTCTGGGTGTGATTCACTGACTCTGGGTGTGATTCTCTGACTCTGGGTGTGATTCTCTAACTCTGGGTGTGATTCACTGACTCTGGGTGTGATTCTCTGACTCTGGGTGTGATTCCCTGACTCTGGGTGTGATTCCCTGACCCTGGGTGTGATTCACTGACTCTGGGTGTGATTCTCTGACTCTGGATGTGATTCCCTGACTCTGGGTGTGATTCACTGACTCTGGGTGTGATTCACTGACTCTGGGTGTGAGTCTCTGACTCTGGGTGTGATTCACTGACTCTGGGTGTGATTCACTGACTCTGGGTGTGAGTCTCTGACTCTGGGTGTGATTCACTGACTCTGGGTGTGATTCACTGACTCTGGGTGTGAGTCTCTGACTCTGGGTATGAGTCTCTGACTCTGGGTGTGAGTCTCTGACTCTGGGTGTGAGTCTCTGACTCTGGGTGTGATTCACTGACTCTGGGTGTGATTCTCTAACTCTGGGTGTGATTCTCTAACTCTGGGTGTGATTCACTGACTCTGGGTGTGAGTCTCTGACTCTGGGTGTGAGTCTCTGACTCTGGGTGTGAGTCTCTGACTCTGGGTGTGATTCACTGACTCTGGGTGTGATTCACTGACTCTGGGTGTGATTCTCTGACTCTGGGTGTGATTCTCTAACTCTGGGTGTGATTCTCTGACTCTGGGTGTGATTCACTGACTCTGGGTGTGATTCTCTGACTCTGGGTGTGATTCTCTGACTCTGGGTGTGATTCTCTAACTCTGGGTGTGATTCTCTGACTCTGGGTGTGATTCTCTGACTCTGGGTGTGATTCTCTGACTCTGGGTGTGATTCACTGACTCTGGGTGTGAGTCTCTGACTCTGGGTGTGATTCTCTGACTCTGCGGTGTGATTCTCTAACTCTGGGTGTGATTCTCTGACTCTGCGGTGTGATTCTCTGACTCTGGGTGTGATTCTCTGACTCTGGGTGTGATTCTCTGACTCTGGGTGTGATTCACTGACTCTGGGTGTGAGTCTCTGACTCTGGGTGTGATTCTCTGACTCTGGGTGTGATTCTCTGACTCTGGGTGTGATTCTCTAAATCTGGGTGTGATTCTCTGACTCTGCGGTGTGATTCTCTGACTCTGGGTGTGATTCTCTGACTCTGGGTGTGATTCTCTGACTCTGCGGTGTGATTCTCTGACTCTGGGTGTGATTCTCTGACTCTGGGTGTGATTCTCTAACTCTGGGTGTGATTCTCTGACTCTGGGTGTGATTTTCTGACTCTGGGTGTGATTCTCTGACTCTGGGTGTGATTCTCTGACTCTGGGTGTGATTCTCTGACTCTGGGTGTGATTCTCTGACTCTGGGTGTGATTCTCTAACTCTGGGTGTGATTCTGTAACTCTGGGTGTGATTCTCTGACTCTGGGTGTGATTTTCTGACTCTGGGTGTGATTCTCTAACTCTGGGTGTGATTCTCTGACTCTGGGTGTGATTCTCTGACTCTGGGTGTGATTCTCTGACTCTGGGTGTGATTTTCTGACTCTGGGTGTGATTCTCTGGGTGTGATTCTCTGACTCTGGGTGTCGTCTTTCAGCGTCACCGTCGTCACTCGTCTTCTGCTGTCAGTTCGTCCACAGAACACAAAGAACCGGTGTCACTTCTTCTCCTCTCTTTCACCGGTCGTTCTCCTTCCGTCCGTCCTCAAACACTCAGCGAGGCCCTGCAGCGCCGCAGAAACCTAATGAGCGGGCGGAGAAACCACAGCTCCAGAAAAAGCCGAGCAGGCAGCGGGTCATTGTGTTGCCGTTGCCGTTGCCGCTGCCTGGGGCTGGCTCGGGCCTCCTTTGTCAGGAATGCTTTCTTTGGCTCTCCTCTTTCCATTCTGCTCTCCTCACTCCTTCTCTTCATCTCTCTATTTTCAGCCCGAGGAAGAATTTGAGTTCGAGGTGGATCAAAGCCTCCCGGTTGTAGTCCGAAGCCCAGACTCGCATTTACACAAACAAGTGATGTCATGGATGTGAATTCAGAGAATGACGGCATCGAAACCACAGACACCGACGCAAACGGCGCAAAATACGACCAGTGTCCCTGAACGTCAGCGTCTGTTCTGCCAGGACCAATAACAGTTAAATGTGGGAGGGTGTCCGAAGAAACTACAAATAAAGAAGAAGATGATGAAGATGACGACGATGAAGACAAAGACAACAACGCAGACGACAACAACTAAATGAAGAGGAAGACGACAAAGAGGAAGATGAAGGCGGTGACAACTAAATGAAGACGAAGATGATAACAAAGATGAAGATGACAAAGATGATGAAGACGACGACGACAACTAAATGAAGACGAAGACAATGAAGACGATGACGACGAAAACTAAATGAAGATGACGGAGACGACAACAACGATGAAGACAAAGATAACAACAATGATGAAGACAATGATGAAGACAGCAACGAAGACGGCGACTACAAAGGCAACAACAAAGACGAAGATGAAGATGTGGACGATGATGAAAACAAAGATGATGACAACTAAATGAAGACAAAGACGACGACGAAGATGACGACGAAAACAACGACGATGAAGACGAAGATGATGAAGACGACGAAGACGAGGACAAAGACGACGATGAAGACAAAGATGACGAAGATGACAACAACGATGAAGACGAAGACGACGAGGACAAAGATGATGAAGATGATGAAGATGATGACGAAGACGACGACAAAGGCAATGGCAAAGGCGACTATGAAGTCTCCTCATAGTTTCTTCTTAGTCTCCTCATAGTTTCTTTATAGTTTCTTCATAATTTCTTCATAGTCTCCTCATAGTTTCCTCATAGTTTCCTCAGTCTCCTCATAGTCTCCTCATAGTTTCTTCATAGTTTCCTCATAGTTTCCTCAGTCTCCTCATAGTCTCCTCAGAGTTTCTTTATAGTTTCTTCATAATTTCTTTATAGTTTCTTCATAGTCTCCTCATAGTTTCTTCATAGTTTCCTCATAGTCTCCTCATAGTTTCTTCATAGTTTCCTCATAGTTTTTTCATAGTCTCCTCATAGTTTCTTCATAGTTTCCTCATAGTTTCCTCAGTCTCCTCATAGTCTCCTCATAGTTTCTTCATAGTTTCTTCATAGTTTCCTCATAGTCTCCTCATAGTTTCTTCATAGTTTCTTCATAGTTTCCTCATAGTTTCTTCATAGTCTCCTCATAGTTTCTTCATAGTTTCTTCATAGTTTCCTCATAGTTTCTTCATAGTCTCCTCATAGTTTCTTCATAGTTTCTTCATAGTTTCCTCATAGTTTCTTCATAGTCTCTTCATAGTTTCTTCATAGTTTCTTCATAGTTTCCTCATAGTTTTTTCATAGTTTCCTCATAGTTTCTTCACAGTTTCCTCATAGTTTCTTCATAGTTTCCTCATAGTTTTTTCATAGTCTCCTCATAGTTTCTTCATAGTTTCCTCAGTCTCCTCATAGTCTCCTCATAGTTTCTTCATAGTTTCTTCATCGTTTCCTCATAGTTTCTTCATAGTCTCCTCATAGTTTCTTCATAGTTTCTTCATAGTTTCCTCATAGTTTCTTCATAGTCTCCTCATAGTTTCTTCATAGTTTCTTCATAGTTTCTTCATAGTCTCTTCATAGTTTCTTCATAGTTTCTTCATAGTTTCCTTATAGTTTTTTCATAGTTTCCTCATAGTTTCTTCACAGTTTCCTCATAGTTTCTTCATAGTTTCCTCATAGTTTTTTCATAGTCTCCTCATAGTTTCTTCATAGTTTCCTCAGTCTCCTCATAGTCTCCTCATAGTTTCTTCATAGTGTCTTCATAGTCTCTTCATAGTTTCTTCATAGTTTTTTCATAGTTTCCTCATAGTTTCTTCATAGTTTCTTCATAGTCTCTTCATAGTTTCTTCATAGTTTTTTCATAGTTTCCTCATAGTTTCTTCACAGTTTCCTCATAGTTTCTTCATAGTTTCTTCATAGTCTCTTCATAGTCTCTTCATAGTTTTTTCATAGTTTCTTCATAGTTTTTTCATAGTTTCCTCATAGTTTCTTCACAGTTTCCTCATAGTTTCCTCATAGTTTCTTCATAGTTTCTTCATAGTCTCTTCATAGTTTCTTCATAGTTTCTTCATAGTTTTTTCATAGTTTCCTCATAGTTTCTTCACAGTTTCCTCATAGTTTCTTCATAGTTTCTTCATAGTCTCTTCATAGTTTCTTCATAGTTTCTTCATAGTTTTTTCATAGTTTCCTCATAGTTTCTTCACAGTTTCCTCATAGTTTCTTCATAGTTTCTTCATAGTTTCTTCATAGTCTCTTCATAGTTTCTTCATAGTTTCTTCATAGTTTCCTCATAGTTTTTTCATAGTTTCCTCATAGTTTCTTCACAGTTTCCTCATAGTTTCTTCATAGTTTCCTCATAGTTTTTTCATAGTCTCCTCATAGTTTCTTCATAGTTTCCTCAGTCTCCTCATAGTCTCCTCATAGTTTCTTCATAGTTTCTTCATAGTTTCTTCATAGTCTCTTCATAGTTTCTTCATAGTTTTTTCATAGTTTCCTCATAGTTTCTTCACAGTTTCTTCATAGTTTCTTCATAGTCTCTTCATAGTGTCTTCATAGTTTCTTCATAGTTTCTTCATAGTTTCCTCATAGTTTCTTCACAGTTTCCTCATAGTTTCTTCATAGTTTCTTCATAGTTTCTTCATAGTCTCTTCATAGTCTCTTCATAGTTTCTTCACAGTTTCCTCATAGTTTTTTCATAGTTTCCTCATAGTTTCTTCACAGTTTCCTCATAGTTTCTTCATAGTTTCTTCATAGTTTCCTCATAGTTTCTTCATAGTCTCTTCATAGTCTCTTCATAGTTTCTTCATAGTTTCTTCATAGTTTTTTCATAGTTTCCTCATAGTTTCTTCACAGTTTCCTCACAGTTTCTTCATAGTTTCTTCATAGTCTCTTCATAGTCTCTTCATAGTTTCTTCATAGTTTCTTCATAGTTTCCTCATAGTTTCTTCACAGTTTCCTCATAGTTTCTTCATAGTTTCTTCATAGTTTCTTCATAGTCTCTTCATAGTCTCTTCATAGTTTCTTCATAGTTTCTTCATAGTTTTTTCATAGTTTCCTCATAGTTTCTTCACAGTTTCCTCATAGTTTCTTCATAGTTTCCTCATAGTTTCCACAGTACTGGTTCACCCTCTGCTCACATTTAGGCCTTCTCAGTATTTTTTCCCCAAGTGATTTTGTTTTTTAAGTCAAACTTTCTCAAAGGGAAACTGAACCTCTGCATCTGATCCAACCAGGTCTGAGTTCCATCCAGGTCTGAGTTCCATCCAGGTCTACGGTGGGTCTGGGATCTGAACCATCCTCATTTATCCATCCCGGCTCATATTGGGTCAGGATCGGACTAGGATCCAAACAGTACCAGGGTCTCCATAGAGTCCTCTGGACATATGTGGGTCTTCAGTGCATGTTTTCAGCTGCACCTTTAAAGTCCAGTCCACTTCCAGTAAACCCAGTTAGAACCAGATCTGTGTCCTGGTTGTTTTCATGTTCAGGTCCAAAGGGTGAGGTCAGCAGAGGAAGTCCACCTGTGGTTGGACCGGTCCGGAACCCATGAGCACAGACGCCACAAAAAAGAACACAAGGAAGGAAGTGTGGGTTCAGTCTGGTCCAGGTCTGGGTTCAGTCTGGTCCAGGTCTGGGTTCAGTCTGGTCCAGGTCTGGGTTCAGTCTGGTCCAGGTCTGGCTTCACCTTTAACTTCTGCCCCTCTCTGATTGGACGCCCTGGTTTGGTTCTGGGCACGGAGGCCATCGAGTCCAGAATTAGTGGTCAAGTCCTGGCAGGAGCACCGGCTGTAAAACCACCAACACTGACCATGAGTCCATGAACGCCACTGTCACACACCCCGCCCACTTCCTGTCACATGGTCTGTGGTGGATTTCACAGAGTGGCTTTAGTCCGGTCATTCATCCTGAGAAGGACAGAGGATTTAAGAGTCCAGAGGAGGTCGAAGATCTGAGGAGGACGACTGACCACTACTGACCCAACGACTGACCACCACTGACCCAATGACTGACCACAACTAAGAGAACAACTGGCCAACACTAAGAGAATGACTGACCACTACTAAGAGAACGACTGACCACCACTGACCCAATGACTGACCACTACTAAGAGAACAACTGACCACTACTATCCCAACAACTGACCCGGTACGTAACCATGTGTGTCATAGTGACTAGAGGTGGGGGTCCACATAGACCTGGACTCTCGTTAAGTCCACATAGACCTGGACTCTCTGTAAGTCCAGACTCAGTGGACCCAGATGAGTGGACAGCAGCCTTTTGTCCTGCAGATGGATGGAGTGAAGGATCATGGGAAATGCCCAGTGGACTGTTTGTGTGAATGTGAACTGAACTGAAGCAGATTCCAGAGTCTGAGTCCAGTGTCAGCGAGGTGAGAAAGAGTTCCATCAGCCACAGGAATGTGTCTGTGGACACTGAGTGGACACTGAGTGGACGACATAAACACAGTGGACACTGAGTGGACACTGAGTGGACGACATAAACACAGTGGACACTGAGTGGCACCACATTTGGGCGTTTGTTGGGCTTCTCCTCAGCCTTCACAGACCTGATCTCCACCAAACTGTCCAAATGAACCCAAACATTCCCAGACTATCTACCAGGCACACTTTCATGTCCATATTCAAATGTTGTGAGGTATGCTGGGAGATTTTAGCCTCTCATGCTCTCATAAAATGGCACCACAGGTACAATGCCACTAGTAACATTTTAAAAAAGAAACAAAACCATTAAAAAACGGCCTTTTTAACAGTATCATAATATTTCATGGTATATCGTATCAGAAATATACAAAAAAAAAAAAAAACATGAGCAAATTAAACAATAACTAGAACAAAACATGCACAAAAATTTGGTAAAATTCTACTTCTTTCTCTTAAAATGTTTCATATTGTTCATATTTTATCAGTTTATTCACTTTTTTTGTGAAAGGACAGTTTGTAAGTGTAAACGTTGTCATGTAATTTGACAAAATTTGAAAAAAAAAAAAAAAAATTGAGCAAATTAAACAATACCTTCAACAAAAAAGGTGCAAAAATTTGCGAAACATCTACAAATATTGGTAAAATTCTACGTCTTTCTCTGAAGACGTTTCATATTGTTCATATTTAGTTTATTCAGTTTTTTTTGGTGAAAGGATAGTTTTTAAATGTAAACGTTGTCATGTAATTTTACTTTTTTTTTTTCACACTAAATAACCAGATAAACGTTGTCATTATTATAGTTTATTCTGTTCTTCTTTTCCTGGTTCTGATCCACCTCAGATCAGACTGGTCTGAATGTAGAACCTGAACTTCAATCATTGTTCATATGTTCAGTGTCCTAAACTCATGGACCGGACCGGACCGGACCGGACTGGACTGGACTCTGTGGTGTCCTGTTCTGGTCCACGGGCCGTGGGTTTGACCCCCCTGGTCTAAACCCTGTGATCTTGGCAGCTCCACCCGTCCAGAGCTCTGAACAGAACCGGTCCAGCGGAACCGGACTCAACGGGTTCTGGAGCGGTGGCACAGTCGTAGGTTTGAGGTTTTTTTTCTGACCAAAGTATTTTTGATTCTCCTGTTGAAAAAAAAAGAAAAGAACTGTGGGAAGTGGACACACCCAGAACATCTGAGTCATGATGAGAAAGGTTTCATGTGTTCCACGAAAAGCACTGGAGCTACAATTCTAAGAAAACTGGGATTTAATAATTAAGAGTTTTACATTTACACTGAAAAAAATATGAATCCGACCAAGTGTATTTGTTTAATTTCAGTTACAAATATCTGATCAGATGGAAAATCCGACAGAATCAGCTCCAGAGGAACTGGACACTGAGGCGGAAGAACGGATTTACAGACAATGATCTGGAAAAGCTGAGTTCAACAAATTAGACCAACATCATTTTCACTGGTTCCACTGGAAGATTTTTTTTTTTTTTTTTTTGCTTAAATCAAGACTTTTTGCTTAATTCAAGCAAAAAATCTTGATTTAAGCAGAAAAAAATTATCTTGAATTAAGCAAAAAATAAATAAAATCTTGAATTAAGCAAAAAAAAAAAAAAATCTTGAATTAACCAAAAAAATATATATATAGTGAATTAAGCAGAAAATATCTTGAATTAAGTGAAAAAATATAATGAATTAAGCAAAAAATCTTGAATTACGCAAAAAAAACCCATCTTGAATTAAGCAAAAAACAATATATTGAATTAAGCAAAATTTTCTTGAATTAAGCAAAAAAAAAATGCACTAATGGAGCGACGCAATGTGGGTGTGAATACAAGAGTCCCAAAGGACACACTGTCAGACGTGGACCAGACCAGGACCAGGACCAGGCCTCTACAGAGGGACCATGTGGACCAGGAGGATGCTGTAGAAGCCTCCTCCTGGTCCACATGGTCCCTGATGGAACCTACTCCTGGTCCTGGTCCTGGTCCTCAAGTCTGGTCCTGGTCCTCAGGTCTGTTTCTGGTCCAGGTCTGGTCCAGGTCTCCTTTGGGTCTGTAGTGTTCACTGTCATTGTGAACTCCTTTAATCCAAAGTCCTTTGCAGCTTAAAGGAACACAAAGGCAGGCGGCGCTCAGGGCCCACAGACCCACATGACCAGTCTGCTCTGACCTCATTTATCCAACACTCATTCATTCAGTCCTGCAGTCGCCTCCGCTTTGTTCCACAGAGACGTTTTTGGCAGAAGAAGAACAGTGGCCAGTTTAGAGTTTCAGAGAGACCAGAAAGTGGACTGAACTGGGACAAAAGAACCACAAATGGGGGGGGGGGGGAGAGACAACAACAACACAAACAACACCTTTACCTCAGGAAACACATGTAGGAGAACCAACAAAGAGAAGAGAAGCGACCAAATGAAGGAGTAAAAAACAGAACACCTTTACCCCTGCAGTCATTGTGACAGATTCAGGACATGATTGTCGCACTAACAATTTGAAAGGAAGACATGTGACGTATGAGTTTTAACTAACGAAGGAGGAGCTTTTATTTTGAAAGAGTAGGAGTTTTGGTGCTAACGCATGAACAACTGAACCGCGACAAACGGGTAAAACACTGTTAGGTCTGCAGGTCTGAGTAACGATGTCACACATAAACCAGTGTTCAGAACTCAGAGCTCCTCCTTCAGCCTGAACTCTGTGCATGTGTGGATCCACTGTTTCTGTTTAAATCCAACAGTTTCCAGGTTGTTCCATACACACAAACAGTTGAATCTGGTCCCAGTCATGTGTCTGTCCAATTAGATTCAATTCACATCAATATTAGTTGAGTTCTAATTTTAAATGTGTGGGAAATGGGATTTTCAGTGTTCAGTGTAAATGTCCACAGAGTCCACATTCCACAGTGGATGTGGACAGTTTAGTTCCACATACAAGAGACTGTTCTAAGCTACAGGTGGATCCAACTGGAGGAGAATCGGAGTCGTTTGGAATTTTGGATGAATTTTGGAAAATGTCTCAATGATGACAGATGGAAAACTGTAGATGTTGTGACCTTGCTGTGACCTTGAACTTTGTCCTACTGGGACCAAAATGGACTGGGCTGGTCCCAGGGCCTAGGCCTATCTGTGGGGAAGATCTGGGAAAGATGGGTGGAAGAGTTTTACACTGAAGATGAGAACAAACAAACAAACAAACAAACACACAAAGCAAAGTGATCACACTACCTCCTGCCGGAGGGAATAAACACAAACAGAACTAGAAAAGCACTCGGACAGCGCAGACCTCAAAGGCAGATCACCCCCCATGATCGCCACCAACAGGTAATCCTTTCTTCCTTGTGCCAGAATCAACATTTCCTGAAAATTTCATGAAAGTCCATCCATAAGTTTTTGAGTTATCCTGCGAACAGACAGACAAACCAACCCAGATGAGAACAGAACCTCTGTTCTTTGGCGAAGGTAAAAAGGCCAGTAAACGTATAACAGACACTAGCGCTGCAACAACAAATCGATTAAATCAATCCAAACTGATTCTTAAAAGAGTTGGCAACAAATTCGACAGTCCATTGGTTTGGTCTTGAGGACGGAACAGATGAAAACCCAGAGGAGCGTGGCTGAGGCTGAGGGTTCGGATGACCGACAGCCTCGTTTGGACCAAACGTAGAGCAACGTTTACCAAACAAACCTTCCATATGGAGAAAAACCTGGCTGAAGTCCTACAGCGCAGCACGTTTAGGACAAACGGGGCTTAAGTGTCCACCACCAACAGAATGTAAACCTAGCTTAAGATAGCCTATGTGTCGTGATTACTTTAGCCCGCTAGCTAGTTAGACACTATCGTCACAATGATAATGTTTTCATCCATCTCCGTTTCAGGATAGAAGCTGCACGCTGGAAAACTTTATGTAAGCTCTGAAGCAAAACAGAGGTAAAGAAGCCGGAAGTCGGATTTCCAAAGTTAAGTTTCAGTTTCAGTTTCATGTCAGGTACGCTAGTTGCATCACTTAAACACCCCGCCCCCCCCTTTTCTTTTGTGTTTATCCAATGAATCAATTAGTTATTAAAATAATCTACAGAATAATTGATTATTAAATCATCGTTAGTTGAACATGAACACCCCCCCCCCCAACCCCTGCACATTAAATACAACACAATGAGTAAAGTGTCCAGTACCCATAATGCAATGCAGTAAATATGCCACAGTTTCATTCCATGACTCCTGTGTGCATGTTTTTTATGTGTCAGTCACTTTGGGGACAATGGGGGGTCACTGGTCTGTGGTACCGGTGCTTTGGGGGGGTCACTGGTCTGTGGTACCGGTGTTTTGGGGGGGTCACTGGTCTGTGGTACTGGTGTTTTGGGGGGGTCACTGGTCTGTGGTACCGGTGTTTTGGGGGTGTCACTGGTCTGTGGTACCGGTGTTTTGGGGGGGTCACTGGTCTGTGGTACTGGTGTTTTGGGGGTCACTGGTCTGTGGTACTGGTGTTTTGGGGGGGTCACTGGTCTGTGGTACCGGTGCTTTGGGGGTTCACTGGTCTGTGGTACCGGTGTTTTGGGGGGTCATCAGTCTGTGGTACCGGTGTTTTGGGGGGTCATCAGTCTGTGGTACCGGTGTTTTGGGGGGTCACTGGTCTGTGGTACTGGTGTTTTGGGGGTCACTGGTCTGTGGTACCGGTGTTTTGGGGGGGTCACTGGTCTGTGGTACCGGTGCTTTGGGGGGTGTCACTGGTCTGTGGTACCGGTGTTTTGGGGGGGTCACTGGTCTGTGGTACCGGTGCTTTGGGGGGTCACTGGTCTGTGGTACCGGTGTTTTGGGGTCGTGAGTTTAAAAGTTTAAGAACCTCTGTTATAGACCACAGGTGTCCAACATATGGCCCGTGGACCAAACCCGGCCCGCCTAAGGGTCCAGTCCGGCCCATGGATGAATCTGTAAACACCTGAATGAAACTGAAGACCTAAAGCAGTCCTTGGTTTCAGTTTAAGTCTCTCTCTCAGACGTTCTTCAGTATCTGAAGTGGAACTGGGTCAAAGGCTTCGGGGCCTGAACGACTCAAACATCTACTCAGGGATCACATGTCACAATATGAGCTCCGGATCGGATCAGGTTTCCTCAAATCCTGCAGATTCCAACAGGTGGATCAGACAGACCTGCACGCCCCCTCTGGGTTTAGTCTGGGTTTTTTATATATATATATATATATATATATATATATATACACACACACACACACACACACACAAATATTTACAGCTTGGTCCCCCCCAGTTCTAAAATCCTATCTGCGCCCCTGGTGGACCCTATGTTTGACCCCTGTGCCGTTTCTATGGAAACATAAAAGCAGGTCTTACCTGGATGAGAGCAGAACGACAACGGAGTTTCTGAGGAGAGACCAGAGAGAACAGGGTTAATGACAGAAACCAGACCAGCAGACCCCCTTTACAGAAACCAGACCAGCAGACCCCCTTTACAGAAACCAGACCAGTTGACTTTTTGCTAATTTTTTTCCACATTATTTATTATTTTGTACATTTTTAATTCCATCCATCCATCCATCCATTCTCTTCCTCTTATCCGGGGCCGGGTCACGGGGGTAACAGTCTAAGCAGGGACGCCCAGACTTCCCTCTCCTCAGACTCCTCCTCCAGCTCTTCCGGGGGGACCCCGAGGCGTTCCCAGGCCAGCCGAGAGACATAGTCTCTCCAACGTGTCCTGGGTCTTCCCCGAGGTCTCCTCCCGGTGGGACATGCCCAGAACACCTCCCCAGGGAGGCGTCCAGGAGACATCCGAAACAGATGCCCGAGCCACCTCAGCTGGTCCCTCTCGACGCGGAGGAGCAGCGGCTCTACTCCGAGCTCCTCCCTGGTGACTGAGCTCCTCCCCCTATCCCTAAGGGTGCGCCCAGCCACCCGACGGAGGAAACTCATTTGGACCGCTTGTATCCGGGATCCTGTCCTTTCGGTCCTGACCCAAAGCTCATGACCATAGGTGAGGGTAGGAACGTAGACTGACCGGTAAATCCAGAGCTTCTCCTCTCGGCTCAGCTCCTTCTTCACCACAACAGACCGGTACAGCGACTGCATCACTGCAGACGCTGCACCGATCCGTCTGTCAATCTCACGCTCCATCCTTCCCTCACTGTGAACAAGACCCCGAGATACTTAAACTCCTCCACTTGGGGTAAAGACTCCCCACCGACCCGGAGAGGGCAGACCACCTTTTTCCGGTCGAGAACCATGGCCTCAGATTTGGAGGTGCTGATCCTCATCCCGCTCGCTTCACACTCGGCTGCAAACCGCCCCAGGACACGCTGAAGGTCCAGGTTCGATGAGGCCAACAGGACAACATCATCTGCAAAAAGCAGAGATGAAATCCTGTGGTCCCCAAACTGGACCCCCTCCGGCCCCTGGCTGCGCCGAGAAATTCTGTCCATAAAAATTATGAACAGAACCGGTGACAAAGGGCAGCCCTGCCGGAGTCCAACATGCACCTGGAACAGGTCTGACTTACTGCCGGCAGTAAGTCATTTTTAATTCATTTTCGTTCATTTTACTCATTAACTGATCATAACCCAGTGTGTCCGTCCACTGGCACTGATCCAACTGCATGGGTTTGACTGGAGAATCAATGTTGGAGAAGATGACAGTGTTTCCATGGTAACTACGGAGCCTCTGGATGTCCAAATATGGTCAAATCTGATGACCATGGAAAGATGAAGAACTGTATTTGACACCAATTACTGACAAGGATGACTAGGATTAAACAGTTAAGATCAGTAGAAGGCTTAAGTTAAAGGTGGACATTTGGGTCTGTAAGGGTTAAAGGTGGACGTTTGGGTCTGTAAGGGTAAAAGGTGGGCGTTTGGGTCTGTAAGGGTAAAAGGTGGACGTTTGGGTCTGTAAGGGTTAAAGGAGGACGTTTGGGTCTGTAAGGGTAAAAGGTGGGCGTTTGGGTCTGTAAGGGTTAAAGGTGGACGTTTGGGTCTGTAAGGGTAAAAGGTGGGCGTTTGGGTCTGTAAGGGTAAAAGGTGGACGTTTGGGTCTGTAAGGGTAAAAGGTGGACGTTTGGGTCTGTAAGGGTTAAAGGTGGACGTTTGGGTCTGTAAGGGTTAAAGGTGGGCGTTTGGGTCTGTAAGGGTTAAAGGTGGACGTTTGGGTCTGTAAGGGTAAAAGGTGGGCGTTTGGGTCTGTAAGGGTAAAAGGTGGGCGTTTGGGTCTGTAAGGGTTAAAGGTGGACACTTGGGTCTGTAAGGGTTAAAGGTGGACGTTTGGGTCTGTAAGGGTTAAAGGTGGACGTTTGGGTCTGTAAGGGTTAAAGGTGGATGTTTGGGTCTGTAAGGGTTAAAGGTGGACACTTGGGTCTGTAAGGGTTAAAGGTGGACACTTGGGTCTGTAAGGGTTAAAGGTGGACGTTTGGGTCTGTAAGGGTTAAAGGTGGACGTTTGGGTCTGTAAGGGTTAAAGGTGGACATTTGGGTCTTTAAGGGTTAAAGGTGGACATTTGGGTCTGTAAGGGTTAAAGGTGGACGCTTGGGTCTTTAAGGGTTAAAGGTGGACGTTTGGGTCTGTAAGGGTTAAAGGTGGACATTTGGGTGTTTAAGGGTTAAAGGTGGACATTTGGGTCTGTAAGGGTTAATGGTGGACGTTTGGGTCTGTAAGGGTTAAAGGTGGACGTTTGGGTCTTTAAGGGTTAAAGGTGGACGTTTGGGTCTGTAAGGGTTAAAGGTGGACGTTTGGGTCTGTAAGGGTTAAAGGTGGACGTTTGGGTCTGTAAGGGTTAAAGGTGGACGTTTGGGTCTGTAAGGGTTAAAGGTGGACGTTTGGGTCTGTAAGGGTTAAAGGTGGACACTTGGGTCTGTAAGGGTTAAAGGTGGACGTTTGGGTCTGTAAGGGTTAAAGGTGGACACTTGGGTCTGTAAGGGTTAAAGGTGGACGTTTGGGTCTGTAAGGGTTAAAGGTGGACGTTTGGGTCTGTAAGGGTTAAAGGTGGATGTTTGGGTCTGTAAGGGTTAAAGGTGGACACTCAGGTCTGTAAGGGTTAAAGGTGGACACTTGGGTCTGTAAGGGTTAAAGGTGGACGTTTGGGTCTGTAAGGGTTAAAGGTGGACGTTTGGGTCTGTAAGGGTTAAAGGTGGACATTTGGGTGTTTAAGGGTTAAAGGTGGACATTTGGGTCTGTAAGGGTTAATGGTGGACGTTTGGGTCTGTAAGGGTTAAAGGTGGACGTTTGGGTCTTTAAGGGTTAAAGGTGGACGTTTGGGTCTGTAAGGGTTAAAGGTGGACGTTTGGGTCTGTAAGGGTTAAAGGTGGACGTTTGGGTCTGTAAGGGTTAAAGGTGGACGTTTGGGTCTGTAAGGGTTAAAGGTGGACGTTTGGGTCTGTAAGGGTTAAAGGTGGACGCTTGGGTCTGTAAGGGTTAAAGGTGGAGGTTGAATCACATTAGAACTGACTCCATTTCGGTGTAACATCTTAATAGTGTCGTGTAAAACATGTCCCAACTGTGGTTTGATACAAAAAAACAAACTCCACATAAAAACAGATGCATAAAAGTTCAGAACAACAGGACGTGAAGACGAAGCGCACGCATTAAAGTTAGAAATGAAGCCCAGACTGAAGCTGTACGTGGTCCCAGTCCTGTCTCCTGGTTCCTGGTTCCTGTACGTGGACTCGGAGGATCCAGGTGGATCCAGGTGGATCTGGTCCAGGTCCTTCAGGCAGATGCAGGACATGTGGTGTCTTGTCTGTGTTGGTGTCCTCTGATCATTAAACTAATGCTTCAGTCCACCAGCAGCCCGACGACAAACAGAACTGTTCAGAAGACGCTTCCGCTCTGACGACGATGCAAACGCACGAAAAAACGACGATAAAAAAAAAAACAAAAAAAAAAACAGTGGCGCCAGTCACAATAAGCCCCGCCCCTCAGACATCCTGGACCTTATTAGACAGAATATTCAGGAAGTAGAAAAAATAAAAGCCCTGTTTGTTCTCAGGACTTCAGTCTGTTTTCATCTGATTTAAAATGAAGCGGAAAGAAATCTGAACAAGTTTAAACGTTTACAGAAATTTAGAAGAAAGAGAGCAAAGAAGAAAATGGATTTGACACGTTACAGGAAACCAGTCTAGTCCTGGTCCTGGTTCTGGTTCTAGTCCTAGTTTTAGGCCTAGTTCTAGTCCTGGTCCTAATCCTAGTGCTAGTTCTAGGCCTAGTTTGAGTCCTAGTCCTGGTCCTGGTCCCAGTTCTAGTCCTAGTTCTGGTCCTGGTTGTAGTTCTAGTCCTGGTCTTGGCCCTAGTTCTAGTCCTAGTTCTGGTCCTAGCTCTAGTCCTAGTCTTGGCCCTAGTCCTAGTTCCCCCCAAAAAAGGAGGTAAGAGTTATTGTTTTTGGTTCAGTGTGTTTGTTTGTGTGTTTGTTTGTGTTTGTTTGTGTGTTTGTTTGTTTGTTTGTGTGTTTGTTTGTTTGTTGTTTGTGTGTGTGTGTGTTTGTTTGTGTGTGTGTTTGTTTGTTTGTGTGTGTTGTTTGTGTGTGTGTTTGTGTTTGTGTGTGTGTGTGTGTTTGTTTGTTTGTTTGTTTGTTTGTTTGTGTGTTTGTTTGTTTGTTTGTTTGTTTGTGTTTGTGTGTTTGTTTGTTTGTTTGTTTGTTTGTGTGTTTCCACTCTATCAGTAACTCTCTTGGTTGAATTCATTCCTCGTGTGTTTCCAGATTATGACCCAGAACAGATGGGATCAGATTTAGTAAAACTGGTCACAGTTCAACATTTTTAATGAATTTTTCGAATCTGTTTTGTTTTGTTTTTTCTTATAATGGATGAAATTTCAAATCACTATAAAATTGTCAGTTTCAACTCAGTTTACTCAAAATTTTCCAGAGATATTGAGATGAATTTCAGACATCACTGAAAAATATGTAAGTGATAGATTGTTCTGGATTTTTTAAAATTATTTTTTAAATCATTTTCTTTCCCCATTTCCTTATAATGGGCGACATTTCAAATGTCCATAAAAACATCCGTTTTGTTTCTGTTTACTTCAAACTTGGCACATACTGGATATAAGTTTTATATTTGACAAATATGGATTAAAGGGTGGATCGATTCCAAAATAAGATACAGTACATGTGAGGGGTGGGGCTTAGCAGATGTGAGGGGCGGAGCTTGTTGTGCCTGGAACCACCTGTTTGTGGATGTTTTTTGTTCCTCATGTCCTGTTCCTTCAGAACAGCAGAGGACCACAAGCACAGAAAGAGTGAAGAAGGAAAAACATTTAAACAAACTGGAAAACACAAACGCCTCAGACTGATGTCAGACTGACGGATCACAATGACCTCCGAGTCTGAAGGAAAGGGAAACCAAATGCACGGTTTTAGAGACATTTGACATTTCATCCATTATAAGAAAATGAAAGAAAAAACAGATTCTACAAATTCATTAAAAATGTTGAACTTTGACCCAGTTTTACATCAATCTAATCCCATCTGTTCTGGGTCAGAGCTAATCTGAGAACACATGAGGTCTGAACGCAACCAAGAGCTTTACTGATGGAGAGTAAACAAACACACAAACACACAAACAAATACACAAACACACAAACAAACACACAAACACACAAACAAACACACAACACAAACAAACACACACACAAACACACAAACAAACAAATACACAAACAAACACACAAACAAATACACAAATACACAAACAAACAAACACACAAACAAACACACAAACAAACAAATACACAAATACACAAACAAACAAACAAACACACAAACAAACAAACAAACAAATACACAAACACACAAACAAATACACAAACAAACAAATACACAAATACACAAACAAACACACAAACACACAAACAAACAAATACACAAACAAACAAACACACAAACAAACAAATACACAAACAAACAAACAAACAAACAAACACACAAACACACACACAAACAAACACACACAAACAAACAAACACACAAACAAACACAAACAAACAAACAAACACACAAACAAACACAAACAAACACACAAACAAACACACACACAAACACAAACAAACAAACAAACACACACAAACAAACAAACACACAAACAAACACACACACACAACACAACACACAAACAAAACACACACAAACAAACAAACACACAAACAAACACAAACAAACAAACACACAAACAAACACACAAACAAACACACAAACAAACAAACAAACACACAAACAAACACACACACAAACAAACACACACACAAACAAACAAACACACACAAAACAAACTGAACAAAAACAGTAGCCCTCTCCTCCCCACTGGGGGGGGTACAACAGGCCCCTCCCCTGGGGGGTCCAGTGCACTTTTACTCTGTTTGAATCAGTTCATAGACTCTGCAGCAGTGGACGGACACTGCAGGTCCAACAGAACCACAGGTCCACCAGAACCACAGAACCACAGGTCCAACAGAACCACCAGAACCACAGGTCCACCAGAACCACAGAACCACAGGTCCACCAGAACCACCAGAACCACAGAACCACAGGTCCACCAGAACCACAGAACCACAGGTCCAACAGAACCACAGGTCCACCAGAACCACAGGTCCACAGAACCACAGGTCCACCAGAACCACAGAACCACAGGTCCACCAGAACCACCAGAACCACAGAACCACAGGTCCACCAGAACCACAGAACCACAGGTCCACAGAACCACAGGTCCAACAGAACCACAGGTCCACCAGAACCACAGGTCCACAGAACCACAGGTCCAACAGAACCACCAGAACCACAGGTCCACCAGAACCACCAGAACCACAGAACCACAGGTCCACAGAACCACAGGTCCAACAGAACCACAGGTCCACAGGTCCACCAGAACCACAGAACCACAGGTCCACAGAACCACAGAACCACAGGTCCAACAGAACCACAGGTCCACCAGAACCACAGAACCACAGGTCCACAGAACCACAGAACCACAGAACCACAGGTCCACAGAACCACAGGTCCAACAGAACCACAGGTCCACAGGTCCACCAGAACCACAGAACCACAGGTCCACAGAACCACAGAACCACAGGTCCAACAGAACCACAGGTCCACCAGAACCACAGGTCCACAGGTCCACCAGAACCACAGAACCACAGGTCCACAGAACCACAGGTCCACCAGAACCACAAAACCACAGGTCCAACAGAACCACAGAACCACAGGTCCACCAGAACCACAGAACCACAGGTCCAACAGAACCACAGGTCCACCAGAACCACAGAACCACAGGTCCAACAGAACCACAGGTCCACCAGAACCACAGAACCACAGGTCCAACAGAACCACAGAACCACAGGTCCACCAGAACCACAGAACCACAGGTCCAACAGAACCACCAGAACCACAGGTCCACCAGAACCACAGAACCACAGGTCCACCAGAACCACCAGAACCACAGGTCCACAGAACCACAGGTCCAACAGAACCACAGGTCCACCAGAACCACAGAACCACAGGTCCAACAGAACCACCAGAACCACAGGTCCACAGAACCACCAGAACCACAGAACCACAGGTCCAACAGAACCACAGAACCACAGGTCCACAGAACCACAGGTCCACCAGAACCACAGAACCACAGGTCCACCAGAACCACCAGAACCACAGAACCACAGGTCCAACAGAACCACCAGAACCACAGGTCCACCAGAACCACAGAACCACAGGTCCACCAGAACCACCAGAACCACAGAACCACAGGTCCACCAGAACCACAGGTCCACCAGAACCACCAGAACCACAGAACCACAGGTCCACAGAACCACAGGTCCACAGAACCACAGAACCACAGGTCCACCAGAACCACCAGAACCACAGGTCCACAGAACCACAGGTCCAACAGAACCACAGGTCCACCAGAACCACAGAACCACAGGTCCACAGAACCACAGGTCCAACAGAACCACAGGTCCACCAGAACCACCAGAACCACAGAACCACAGGTCCACAGAACCACAGGTCCAACAGAACCACAGGTCCACCAGAACCACAGAACCACAGGTCCACAGAACCACAGAACCACAGGTCCAACAGAAACACCAGAACCACAGGTCCACCAGAACCACAGAACCACAGGTCCACCAGAACCACCAGAACCACCAGAACCACAGAACCACAGGTCCACAGAACCACAGGTCCACCAGAACCACAGAACCACAGGTCCACAGAACCACAGGTCCAACAGAACCACAGGTCCACAGAACCACAGAACCACAGGTCCAACAGAACCACAGGTCCACAGAACCACAGAACCACAGGTCCACCAGAACCACAGGTCCACAGAACCACAGGTCCAACAGAACCACAGGTCCACAGGTCCACCAGAACCACAGAACCACAGGTCCACAGAACCACAGGTCCAACAGAACCACAGGTCCACAGAACCACAGAACCACAGGTCCACCAGAACCACAGAACCACAGGTCCACAGAACCACAGAACCACAGGTCCGTTCAGTGACCGTTTTCGGACCCGCCCCCACATTCACCTGCTGTTTTCATCCAGTTCTGTTTAATCTCATAAAGAGAAAAGAAATATTTGTGAAATTATGGCACATTTGCAAATGTATTTGAACTGTATTTTTCTGTGAAAAAAGACAAAATTCTTTTTTAAAAAAATGTAAATTTTATGCTTATTCCCAGTTACAGTTTTTTCGTGTTACTTTACAGCTGACATGTAAAATCAGTCTGTTTGGGTCATTTCATTGATATTTTCCTGTAGCTGAAAAATACAGAAAAAATCTGTCAAATAAACAGTGAAAATTCTGTTAAATTACAGATTTTTTTTACAGTGTTTAAACATTTTCATGTCATTCTATTTGTGTTAGTAAAGTGTGCATTTGTCATTATTTATTTAAAAAATAATAAATATTAATAATAAATAAATATAGAAAATATAAAAATATAATAAAATAATAATGGAATAAAAATAAATATAATGAAAGTACTGGTTCTGGTTCTGACCCACTTCAGTTCATACTGGTCTGAAAGTAGAACCTGGACTAACAGGACTGGTTCCATTTCGGACCGGACCGGACCTTTCTGCGGTCCGGTGTTGGCCCGCGGGCCGTATGTTGGTGTGGTTCTTACCTGGTACCACCTGAGCAGGGCCCAGCAGAGCAGGTACGCCGCCACACTGGACCTCGCGCTCCGGTACCGCTCCGGGAAACACGTCAGATGCACGCGCCGCTCCGCGCCGCTGCGTCCCGCGGAGGAGTCCCCGGTCTCCATGCCCGGTCCCCGGTGCGTCTGCGCGGACTGACGGTCCGGACTTACTCGGGTCTGGTGGTTCTGCGGTGCCCCATCCCGGCGGGTCCGTCCGGTCCCGGTCCGGGTCCAGATGCTGCTCGGGTCTCCGTGGCTTTACCGGACAGTGAACGCACCGTGTCCGTGGAAAAGCTCCGCACTTCCACACCAGCTCCAGCCCCAGACCTCAGACCTGCGTGGGCCCCAGAGCACAGCCGGCACCACGGCGCCCCCTGCTGGAAGAAACAGGAGGACCGTGAACGCACCTGCCCCGAGGAGGCGGAGCAGCACGTGGGACCCGGAAATGAGCCACTCAACTGGGAACACTGAAGTGAAAAAATAAAAATAATAGATGTACACACACACACACACACACACACATATATATATATATATATATACATATATATATATACACACACACACATACTGTGAACACTGAAGTGAAAAAAATGAAATAAAAGTAATAATAAAAAATACATTAAAAAAATTAAAAATAAAAAGTAAAAAATAATAAATAAATAAATAAAAATAATAAAAATAAATAAATAAATAAAAACTGTGAACACTGAAGTGAAATTAATTAATTAATTAATTAATTAATTAATTAAAAATAATAACATTTTTTAAAATTATAAAAAGTAAAAATAAATAAATAAAAAACTAAAATAAAAAAAAATGAACACTGAAGTGAAAAAAATAGTAATAATAGTAATAATTAAAAAAAAATAATAAAAGGTAAAAATAAATAAATAAAAAATTTAAATGAAAAAAAACAACAACCTGTGAACACTGAAGTGAAAATAATATATTTTGGATTGATTTAAACCATTTTATAAACACAAAAATTGACTCTTCATGTAAATTGAACTTTCAACACATTTTATTTGGCCTATCACAAATTGATAAAATAATTCCAGAAAAAAGATATATTACCATCCTTTTGATTATGTTTGTTAAATTTCATATTCATTGCTCCAAATTTGCACACCAACGTCCAAACATGACTGTTTTTAAAGCCCTTTGTCCAGTTATGTAGACAATATGAAGAACAGCATAAATTGTAAAGCAAATAAAACAACAACAAAAAAAAAAGTCAAGTGTATAATTTTATTTAATTCGTATAATTTCTATTTATACCTCAAGCAATTTTTTTTTTACATTTCTTATATTTTTTATTTTATTTTTATTTATTCATTTATTTATTTTTATAATTTCTTTTTCTAATGTTTTTACTTCCATGTATTTCTATATATTTGAAATGTAAAATATTCTATCCTTGTTTATTGTATACTGTTATGTGTATATATACTGTTCATTGTTCATTGTTCAAAAGAAAAAAAAAACTTCCTTTCAACCAATGATGCAGTGTGTAACAGTAACCATACTGTTCAAAGTGAGGCTAAAATGTCGGACACCTGGACACTGAAAACATTGTAAGCCTGTTGAATACACCTAAGAACTTATACATTAAAAAACAAACTAGAAATATGTAACTTTTGTCATTCTTACTCTGAAACTACGCTACACTTGTTCTTTTTATGTGAACATTCTTCTAATTTCTGGTCCAAAATTCAAAAATATATCACATCTAAAAGTAATAATAAGATAACTATAACATCCCAAAATGTAATTACATATTTAAATATGATTTCCACAACTTAGAATTTGTTGTAAATTTGTTCATCTTATTTGGAAAACTTCATATACATAAAAATAAATACACAAAAACACACCCCAATTTTAAAATTTTCCTATTGGAATTTGAAAATTATATTAAATCTTTAGAATTTATCCATAAAAAAAAAAAAAAAAAAGCTGTAACACCCTGAGTATTTATAAACAGTTCTTTAATATTAACTGAACTCTCTGTTGTATTTATTTATTTATTCATATTTGTTAGATCTGTTATTTTTATTTATTTATTTACTTTTTTATACTATTATTTATATATTATGCTTTGTATCTTTCATTATTTTCTTAAACTTATATGTTCAAATGCTTCTTCCCTTTTGACATCTTGTTATTTGTTCAAATTTTTGTACTGTATACTTATACTATATAACTTAAAAAAAAAAAAAAATACAAAAAATACAAAAAAAAAAACCCCACTGAAACATGTAAAAACCAAACAGGCCTTGATTGTTTGTGAAAGTTTGAATGTATTGATTCCTGATTAGACCTCTGACTTTATTTTGTCATTTCTTTTCTTTTCTTTTTCTTTTTTTTCTTTTTATAATGTTCTTTACAAATACTGTTCAGATAAGTTTGATGTTGTCGCTCAGTCTGAAAAAAAAGTCTTTCTATAGAATTTGTTTGAATGTATAACCAGAGTTTGATTAATAGTTTGAAAAAAACAACAACACTGAAGTGAAAATAGAAATGAAAAAATAACTATAACATCTCAAAATGTAATGACATATTTTGAACGTAACATTCAGAATTTAGAATTTGTCATAAATTTTATGATTTTATTTGGAAAATTTCATTTACATAAAAATAAATATTCCAAAACACACCTATATTTTTTAAATCTTCCTGATGGAATTTGAAAAATATATTAAATCCTTAGAATTTATCTGTAACCAAAAAAGCACTAGCACCCTGACACTTTATAATGAATTCTTCAAAATAGACTGAACTCTGATTGATTGATTGATTTATTTTTGTTAGATATGTTTTTTAATACAGTTTTTTTTTTGTCTTTTCTGCTTTGGATCTTTAAATCTGTGCTTTTTTTTTGGTTGT
>NW_021941641.1:125043-153001 GCF_902148855.1 Sphaeramia orbicularis
CACACACACACCATAAACCACAGGTTCCATCCTCATATTTACAGTGACCATATACGGACACAAACACAGGAACACACACCGTTAATGGTCCAGGATGAAGAACTGACACTGATTCAACAGGAAAACCTAGAAGTGGATTTAATATGGAACTGGTTCTGTGGTTCCTCTGGTTCCTCTGGTTCCGTCTACAGAACATCGGTTCCTGTCAGATTTCTTCGGTTCTTCTCCTATTCTGACATAAATCCATCCTGTTGTGTCCCAGGGCTGATCCGCGTGAACGTCGGTGTCCTCATCTTCATGTGGTCTTTTCTGACAGTAGATCAGACCTGGACCAAAGCCTCAGCAGCTGTGGTTGTTTGTTGTCCTCTGTCCCATTCTTAGTACCTTATAAGTGTGTCCACCGTCCACTTCACTGATGTGTGTGTCCTTGTGTGTGTGTTGACCCTGGACTGACTCTTTGTAATAATAATAATAATAATAATAATAATAATAATAATAATAATAATAATAATAATAATAATAATAAATCTTTTAAATGTCTCTTATTAAGTTACTTTCATGCCCTTATTAAATTAAATTGCCCCTTAGGGATAAATAAAGTGTACTGAATTGAATTGAATTGAATTGAATTGAATTGAATTGAATTGAATTGCTCCAGGCTCTGGTTCTGGTTCTGCACATCCAGGCTGTCTGTGTGGGTCTGGGTCTGGTTCTGGTTCTAGTTCTGGTTCTGGGTCTGGTTCAGGTTCTGGGTCTGGTTCTGGGTCTGGTTCTGGGTCTGGTTCTGGTTCTGGTTCTGGGTCTGGTTCTGGTTCTGGTTCTGGGTCTGGTTCAGGTTCTGGGTCTGGTTCTGGTTCTGGGTCTGGTTCAGGTTCTGGTTCTGGGTCTGGTTCTGGGTCTGGTTCAGGTTCTGGTTCTGGGTCTGGTTCTGGGTCTGGTTCTGGTTCTGGGTCTGGTTCAGGTTCTGGTTCTGGTTCTGGTGTCTCAGTATGGTTTTCCTCCCATGCTGTTGATCATGTCCTGTCTCTGTGCAGCTGTGGGCATGTCAGGGTTAACTCCATCCCGTCTCCTCTGCAGCATGACTGTATGCTACAACAAACAAACAAACAAACAAACAAACAAACAAACAAACAAACAAACAAACAAACAAAGCTTTATTTATTTAGTTTACGAATATTGCATGAAAATCACACAACAAAAGAATTATATAAAAAAGAAAGGAAACTATTTAAAAAGGAGCGGGATGAAGTTTAATTTATAACCACACACACACACACACACACACACACACACACACACACACTTACTCCATCCTTCACCTTCCCTCAGATTCCATGAGTAAAAATCCAACACATACCAAACAACTACATTCTGACTATGTGTGATGTAATCTAATTTAATCTGATCTAATCTTTATCTTAATCCCAGGTTTAGTATCAGATTTGGACTAAACCATCAGACTAAAGGCCTTTCAAACCCTTCGACCTTTGAACCCACAGGTGAACCTGGGTTCACGGTGGGGGGGGGTCTGCTCACAGACCTGACTGTCTGTTAGTTGGGGGGGGTCTGCTCACAGACCTGACTGTCTGTTAGTTGGGGGGGGGGGGGGGGTCTGCTCACAGACCTGACTGTGTGTTAGTTGGGGGGGGGGGGGTCTGCTCACAGACCTGATTGTCTGTTAGTTGGGGGGGTCTGCTCACAGACCTGACTGTCTGTTAGTTGGGGGGGGGGGTCTGCTCACAGACCTGACTGTCTGTTAGTTGGGGGGGGGCTGCCAGCCTACTTCTGTTAGTTGGGGGGGGGGTCTGCTCACAGACCTGACTGTCTGTTAGTTGGGGGGGGGGTCTGCTCACAGACCTGACTGTCTGTTAGTTGGGGGTGGGGAGGGGGGGGTCTGCTCAACAGACCTGATTGTCTGTTAGTTGGGGGGGTCTGCTCACAGACCTGATTGTCTGTTAGTTGGGGGGGGGGGGGTCTGCTCACAGACCTGATTGTCTGTTAGTTGGGGGGGCTTGCTCACAGACATGACTGTCTGTTAGTTGGGGGGGGGGGTCTGCTCACAGACCTGATTGTCTGTTAGTTGGGGGGGTCTGCTCACAGACCTGACTGTCTGTTAGTTGGGGGGGTCTGCTCACAGACCTGACTGTCTGTTAGTTGGGGGGGGGGGTCTGCTCACAGACCTGACTGTCTGTTAGTTGGGGGGGGTCTGCTCACAGACCTGACTGTCTGTTAGTTGGGGGGGTCTGCTCACAGACCTGGGGTCAGTTCTCTTTAACTCCAGCAGATGAAGGTCACATGGTCTTCACTCCAGAGTGTTCGGTTCAGCTCCATCTGCTGTAGATCAGCTGTTTGACTCCCACAACCACCACTGGGGGGCACTAGAGCAGCATCACAGACAGAGGAGGGGCAGATACAGAGGGTACCTGCACACCCACCTGTTTGGACCACCCCCCTTTTTCCATGAGACCAATTTAAATATGACAACCCCCCCAGAACTTTATACTGATAAGTGTCTTTTTTCCATCCAAGAGGTGAATCAAATCAACACATATGAACCTGAACTGTCTGAAATAATAATAATAATAATAATAATAATAATAATAATAAGAAGAAGAAGAAGAAGAAGAAGAAGAAGAAGAAGAAGAAGAAGAAGAAGAAGAAGAAGAAGAAGAATATGGTTGTTTTCCATAGTGGGGCTTTGCCACATGTGCTGATAATATCTACTTTAAATAAGGATATATGAATACATTATTACTATATTTCTATATAGGACTATAGGATATTATATGTATTTATATTATATATGTATATGTGTTTTTGTGTTTTTGTTTGTTTTGTTTTTTTAGTTTTCATTAATATGTAGTATTAATATCTGGTAGGATAAGTTGTAAATGGGTATTATCATATTAGTGTATCTAGGAAAAAGAATGTGTGATATTGTTATACTATTATTATTATTATTATTATTATTATTATCATTAATAATAATAATAATAATAATAATAATAATAATAATAATAATAATAATAATAGTAATAATTACTATATAGTGATCATAAGGAATAGAAATTGGGGTCGGAGTACATTAGTTTGTACTTCTTCCTACTCCTTTTCGAGCATGTATAATTTCATTTCATTTGTTTTCTTTATATTATTATTATCATTATCATTATTAATATTATTTTTTTGTTTGTTTGTTTGTTTGCTTGCTTATCAATCACTTATGTACCAGTACTTATATTTTGTGGGTTGATTTTTGTTTTGATTTCACTGTCTACATGTTCAAAATAAAGATTTCATTCATTCATTCATTCATTCATTCATTCATTCATTCGTTCATTCATAATAAATCAGTGTAATTATATTAATATTCAGTCTGTTCTTGAATGTTTGTGTGTGTTTGTAGATCCACTGGATCTGTACGATAGAATGAACATGTTTAAATGATAAACTGAGGCTGAATATTGGAACAAATGCACTAATTTTCAGGTGATTCATAATTTCATTTTACTTTTTTTTTGCACTAAAACAAAAAGTAAACTGTGTATTTGTCCTTTCTTATCACTTATTCTGTTATTATTTAACTGGTCTGATCCACTTTAGATCATATTGGTCTGAATGTGGAACCAGAACTAAACTGGTTTAAACTGGTTTCCACTCTGTTCATCACAGTCAGAACTAAGGATGTCACAATGTGAAGATTTCATATCAGGGTTATTGTGACCAAAATTATCACAGTTATCATTATTATTGCAGTATTGTTGAAATTGTGCTCAAAATGTTCAAAAAGTACAAATACACACACTGAAAGAGTTTAAGCAAGTTGTATTTTTAAAAAAAAAAGTCAAGTAAAATAATATTCCCAATCTTCCTTCTGTGTCAGAAACATTCACATATTAACCCTTAGTGGTCTGAGTCTATTCTGTCCGTTTTTCAGTCCTTTTGATTTGGCCTTTATATACTATAGAAACAAATGTTTACTATACCCATGTTTGGATCTGTTTTTTCAGCACAACTTCATTTATATCATCTGTCTATTATTTTTTCACTTTAACCTACTATAAAAACATAAAAGGACAGAAAACACAAAAAAATATAAAATCCAATTTGAAAAATGTATTTAATTTATTGCATAAATAACACAGATGCTTAACGAACCTTTTCACAGACTTTAAAAGTGAATATCGGTTCCAAATATTCGGTATAGAAAATTAAAATTAGAATAAATTAAACCTATACTCAAATATTTGACATAAAAGCAGATCTTTCCATCGGGTTTTTTCCCCTAAAAGTGCGGTAATCAAACACAGTTATCATGAGAATTAGAATTTAAATGGTAATACTAACTGTCTGTGATTTTACCGCCATTAATTATTATAGCAGTAATCGTTACATCCCTAGTCAGAACCAAGGTTATTATCATTAACAAAAACTAACGAAATGACCAAAACTAGAATTGTAAAAACATTTTTGTTAACTGAAATAAATAAAAACTATAATTAAAAGAAAAAACGATAACTAACTGAAACTGTATTGTGTGTTTATTAAACTAACTAAAACGGATAAAAATTACAGATAAAATTCCCTTCGTTTTGGTCAATGTCGGATTGATACGAAATTGATTTATTTCACTCCATCAGTTTTAGCTAGCGGCACCATACGGTACTTCACGGTTCGTCACTTGGTTTAGAGTCGGAAACATGGAGACTAAAGCAGCAGAGTCCTGTCTGGGATTTATGTGAATACGACGACAGAGAAGAAGAGAAAAGATATGGCTAAACTACAACTAAACTAACACTAAGCATTTAGAAAAAAACAAAATCTAATAAAAACTATCAAACCTGCTCTAAAAACAAATTAAAACAAACTGAATTAGAGAAAAAAAAGTCAAAACTAAATAAAACTAAACTAGAATGAAAAATCCAAAACTATTTGAACCTTGGTCAGAACACAGTTTTCAAAATCATCCGTTTAAATTCATGTATTTACACTCATCGGTGACAGTTCAACTCGTGTGTGTTTGTGTCGTTTCCTTTGCTTCGTTCTTTCTTCGTCTGTCCTCACACACTCACCCAGTACTTCCTGCAGTTCTTGTACCTCTGGAAATAGGCCGTGCACATGCTTTTCTCGTAGTTGTAGACATCCAAACACTTCTGGGACGCATCACTTTCCTGGAAAACACCAGCAGTTCCAGAACCATGAGCGGGTTTAACCCACACCAGCAGGGTTCAGATGGAAAAGAAAAGAACTGACCTCAATGCACGGGTTACTGTCCCTGTCCCGCACTTTACGCGCGTTTGTGGCCATGATGACCTGAAGGACGACGGACACTGAGGTTTAGGACGGCCCACCGACGCTCAAACTGACGCTCACATGTACTGAGCAACTGGAAACAGGTAAAAAAAAAACTACGATGATGAGTTCACTGCTTTTATCATGTGGTGATAAAGTTCAATATCACTAGACTTTATTAATACCAGAGGAAAGGACTGTGTGTTACAGTTTCTATATATGTGTGTGTGTGTGTATATATATATATATATATATATATATATATATATATATATATATATATATATATATAAATAAAACAGTCAGTTATAGGGCTGTAAGAAAATATCAGTTCTGCAACATATCGCAATATTTCACGATACTGTATCGATATTAAAAAAATACTGTATCGATATTTTATTTTGTTATTTTCCAATTCTGTTAACTAATTAAATTCTTTCGGTTCATTCGTCTGTTGCGAATCAATTCTGAATTGATGCAGGATGGTTTTTTTTAATTAATGAATTGATTCGGAATCGATTTGCAACAGATGAATGAACCGAAAGAATCGAGTTAGTTAAAAGAATCGGACTTTCATCACTAAATTTACAACAAAATGTGTGTAAATTCAAACCAATACTGTTGATTAGAAAATGTAATTGTTCAGTTGTAGCATTAAAGTGACACCTTACTTTAGGTTTACTGACACAACTACTTTGGATTTATTAGTAAGTTATTTTTTGCAATTAACTGCAGCATGTTCTTACATTTAAATAACCATATTTCATGGAACAACTTACATAACATTTTTAACTAAATCCAACAAATTCCAACGTTTTATTTCTTAAAGTGTACATATTTTAAATATGACATTCACAATTTAGAATTTGATGTAAATTTGTTCATTTCATTTGGAAAATTTCATATACATAAAATAAATATACTAAAAACACACCCAAATTTTAAAATCTTCCTATTGGAATTTGAAAAATACATTAAAAGATCAGAAATTATCTATAATAAAAAAAAAGCTCTAACACCCTGGCAATTTAGAAACAATTCTTTAATATTGACTGAACTCTCTGATGCATTTATTTATTTATTCATTTTTTTGGTAGATTTCTTAGTTTTATTTATTTATTTACTTTTTTATATGATATTATTTGTATATTAGGCTTTGTATCTTTAAATCTATGCATTATTTTCTTAAACTTATTTGTTGAAATGCTTTTTCCTTTTCGACATCTTGTTGTGTATTGTGTGTATTGAGTGTAATTACATTTTGAATGTAACATACAGATATTCGGTATCTGCAGCTCCAGCTCAGACTATGACACCACACACATAAACCTGAGGCTAAAATGTGCAGTTTGTTCTTTAATCTAAATGGAACTGTTCCTTTCATTCATCACACATGCATTAGTTTGTTCATTTCATGGAAGTTCGTGTGTTTTTCTGTCTCATCAGATTTTGAATTATAAAAGCTATTGAATTTCTTGTGCTGAATTTTTTTGCACTGAAATTAAGTATCTGAATTTTTTTGTCTCTGAATTCAACTATGTTCATAAATTTAGAATTTAAAAAAATTCAGACGCAAAAAAATTCCGATCACACATCCAGGACACCAAGGATAAGCAATGTATTCTATCTCAAGTCGAACTGACAGCCGGCCAATGGTGTTACATTAGGTTGATCATGTGATGCCGATGCAGGAAGACAGTCAGCGTGGATGTGTGATCTGAATTTTTTGCGTCTGAATTTTTTGTATCTGAATTTTTTTTTATTCTAAATTTATGAATATAATTGAATTCAGAGACAAAAAAAAAATCTGATAATTAACCCTTTCATGCATGAATTATAAGAGCCTTAATCAAGATTTTTATTCGTGTTTTTATTCCTCAAGGCATTAAAAAAAAAAATGCAATTGAAATAGTTTTTATGAACCCAATTTTTATGGAGTTGCAAAAATGTCCACTCAGCTGGACACCATGCATTAAATGATTGAAGCAAAGAAACGTATTTACTGATAAACTGTGTGGAAAGTTATGAAATAAAAACATTTTTTATGCAGATAATCTGATGTTTTCTCACATTTTAACATACACTAATACTAGTCATTAGATAATATGCAAACCCCCCCCACACACACAAAAACCTGTTTATTACAGTTTAATAACAATAACAAGCAACTGATTTACTCTCAAACATGTTCGTGCAGATCAGGTTTATCCAAACAGTAAAGTTGCAGTAATGGTTTGAATTCCAGTGTATGGGATGGTGCATGCACTGCAAAAATCTAAATCTGACCAAGTGTTTTTTTTTTTCTCATTTCTAGTCAAAATATCTCATCACACTTAAAATAAGACAGAATCACTTTTTTTTTTTTTTTTTTTTGTTTAATTCAAGCAAAAAAAACAAAAAAAAAAATCTGCCAATGGAACAAGTGAGAATTATCTTGGTAAGATTTCTTGAAACCAGATTTTGCAGATCTATTTTCTATAAATTAATTCTTATGTCTCACTGAAAAGTTCCTCTTCAGGTGATTCTGTCTGGTTTTAAGTGTAATGAGATATTTGGACTAGAAATGAGACAAATACACTTGGTCAGAGTTAGATTTTTGCAGTGTTAGTGTCCACTGTGTTGGCTGATATGGAACTAAAACAACAAAACCCATGAATATACAAGAGAACAGCTGTCCACTGGAGTGACCACTATGCATGAAAGGGTTAATTTCAGTGCAAAAAACAAAAAACAATCAGATACTTAATTTCAGTGCAGAAAAATTCAGTGTTCGAAATTCAATAGCTTTTCTAGTTCAAAATCTGATGAGACAGATTTACTTCCATGTTTCGGTTCAGCTGCGGCTTTGATCGGAGGAGTTCGGCCTCAGTTCGGACACAGGTTGACCTTCATGGATCCAAACCCCATAAATGCCCCCCCAGGTTCGGACACACAGATGTAAACACAGTCAGTCCTACCTTCAGTAATGCTAATGTTCCAGCAGCAGCAGCAGGACGGACCCCCCACCCCCACAACCCCCCCTCTGTGAAGGTTATCCGGTTTTATAAGGACCACATGAACGCTGTCAGCTTTTCCCTCAGACTGTTGTCAGATTAAATGTATACCTTCTACCCGCTTTAATACAGAACCGGCTGAAGGGCTACCGGCTACACGTGGCTAGCATAAACGGCTACAGTCAGAGCTAAGCTCCTAGCCCAGCCTGTGTCCTGTCCACACTGCAACAGCGTACCCGGAAGAGCTCTGTGACGTTACGACGAGTGACGGGGACGCTAGCCAATAGGAACGCGTCAAAAGTTTTCCCGTAGACTGACACGTCCTGTTAGCCAATAGGATTTCTCGTTTAACCTGTTGGTCTTCCTAGATTTGAAAGTTTAACTAAACCAACTGTGAACGATTGACAGTACATCTAGCAAGTCGAAAAAATGGACTTTTATTGAACGGGACCGCGAGTGACCTGAAAGCGCTAAGTGGCAGCGCCGTAAACGAATCAGAAAAAGCCCGAGTGGGTGGAACTTGAAGTGGGCGTGGCTTCAGCCCTAGTGCGGTTGCATCGCAGCGCATACACAATGGCTGCTCGAAAGAGGGGAAAGCAAACAATTTTCAGGCCCGCCGCGTCTAGCAAAAAATATGAGAAAAAAATTATTAAAAATTCGGAAAATAGTTGAAAGTCAAGAAAAACTCAACAGAAAGGATGTTAAAGCATCCGGGGTAAGTTTGGTGTAAATTAAGTAAACGGTTACACAGTTGTTGAATTAAAATATCGGGGTTATTTAAATTATGAGAGAGGGGGTGAGCTGGGGAAAAAAGTTTGTGTTAATCAGTACCCAGTTTAGGAGCACAGAGAAAAGCTGAGGAAGGCACAGATATGGGGGAAAAAAATTCAAAATAAATAATGTCACTGGTGATATTAGTGTCACGGTGCGTGTCCACGAACATTAAAGGAGCACGGAACCAGCAGAATGAAGGAAAAGTGGAGCAAAGTTTGGACTCAAGTCCACACTGACTGTAGGGTTTAATACCGACTTTGAACAACGAGCACCGACAGGCGCACGAGGATTAGAGCCGTGATTCGGTTCCGTTTGGTCCGCTGAGTGCATTCAGATTTAGTTGGAGTGCATTTGTAGTCGAACAGTGTCAACTATGTCCTGATCGATTACGAGCATCTCATGTTCGATATGAAGTCGATGCATCGGTGACAGTGACAGGGTGTGTGTGGTCTGGGTTTGGAAGAACAGGCTTTAGCAGCATCTGCAACTATTGATCTGTGTGTGTGTGTGTGTGTGTGTGTGTGTGTGTGTGTGTGTGTGTGTGTGTGTGTCACCCATAAACTGCAGATGACAAGAAGCTGCTTGTCAATAAAGTTGTAAAATGGAGGGAGAGGTTCAGAGGAGACTGGACCCCAGATGGACCTGGTTCTGTATGTGTGTGTGTGTGTGTGTGTGTGTGTGTGTGTGTGTGTGTTGCACCAGAACCCATCCAAACCCCTGGTTCTGATGGCAGGTACTTCTGTGGACCTGTTCACATTCAGTCTGTTTTTAGGACTTTAATGTCCGTTTCAGGAGGAGGTGGAGCTGTGTATGAGCGGACAGTGAAATAGGAGGTTAGGGATCTAGACTGACCTAAGTCTGCCTGGTCCTGGGCCTGGTCCTGGTTCTGGTTCTGGTCCTGGTCCTGTTTTCACCTCTCCTGGAGGCTGGAGTTGTGCATTCTGACTAAGGCTGTTAGAAAATATCAGTTCTGCAATATATCACGATATTTCATTTCCCAATACTGTATGGACATTCAAAAGTACTGTATGGATATTTTTAGGTATTTATTCAGATGCAGATTTTGTGAAGGTTCATTTTTGTTTTTTTGTTTTTCTTTTTTCTTTATATTTTCTTTCTTTTTATTTCACATTCTTTTATTCAATAATGTTGGTTCTTTTGTTGGGATTGAACTCCAATCCTGTTCTGATGTTAGCTGTGAACTAATAGAATCTGAACATTTGAACAGGATCTGAAACTGGAATGTCTGGAAAACAGAATTTCAGTTTGAACACAGTTGGAACATTTGCTGATAGAACATTAGATCCTGTTGGGATCAAATACTAATGTGTTTAGGATTTGTGCAGACTTCTGCTGGAATTCAATTCTTCAAGGAAATAGTCATTTTTAAAAAAGAAACAAACAAAAAATTGCAAAATCATGATATATCGTATCATGATCCTAGTATTGTGATTTGTATCGTATGACCTGATTCTTGCCGATACACAGTCCTAATTCTGACCAAAACTGATCTCAGACACACACATTTGTGTCTGTCAGTGTGGATCATTATGTGTGTGTTTTTCAGAGGATGGTTTGGTGTTTGTATGTTTTAGTTTCCTGAGTGAAAGTGGAAAACATTATATAAGTAGAGCTGCAACCGATTAATCGATTAGGTGCTTGAAGCGAATGCAAAAACTCACAATTCGATTAATCGACTCCAATTGATTGAAGGGAAATATTCTGTTACAGTTTTCCTGAATTGAAGCTTCTTTGTGCATCAAAATAAGTGTCTGTGTGTACATTTATGTTGTGTTGCCATAATAGTCATGCTTTTGCAATTGTGTTTCATCTCAGTTATGATGATTCGAGGGCGAAGGGAATGTTCACATCTGGTCCAAAAAAATTAAACAATAGTCTACACCAAACTTATATTTTTAGTAGGTAATTACTTATATTTTCAGGAAAAAATGTATTTTGAAATGAGAAAAACTGAGTATTTTAGTGAGTGTGAATGTTTGTTTAGTGACCCAGTGTAGTGCCGTCATTCTGGGTTCATTTTATAAACTCTATAAATAAACGACATTTATTCAAATACACTGATATTTGACTATTTTTTATTATTTATGTTGTATTCTACAAAAACGAAAACCTAAAACTGGAGCGTATCAGAAGAAAACACATGTATGTAGAAATCCCTTTAACTCAGTCAATACACAAAAAAAATCATTTATTTATTTATTTATTATGAATACCAAAATCTGATCCAAAGGTTTATGTAGCGGTTGAGATTTGGAAGAATAACAACAGAAAGAAATATTAATCTCACTGGAAAAAAAAATACTAATACAAGAAAAAAAAACATTCTGTGGTGTTGTGGTGGTCTCAGTTGCGGTGGTCTCAGTTGCGGTGGTCTTAGTTGCGGTGGTCTTAGTTGCGGTGGTCTCAGTTGCGGTGGTCTCAGTTGCGGTGGTCTCAGTTGCGGTGGTCTTAGTTGCGGTGGTCTCAGTTCCGGTGGTCTCAGTTGCGGTGGTCTCAGTTGCGGTGGTCTTAGTTGCGGTGGTCTTAGTTGCGGTGGTCTCAGTTGCGGTGGTCTTAGATCTGTGAATGAGTGGAGGATCGGGGTCTAGTCAAGGAGTCTGTAACCTTTGTTATCAGTCAGATCCATGTTGCCCCCTCCCTCTTCTGCCAAAAAAAAAAAAAAAAGTCTGGAGCCGCAAAAAATAATAGAACTTCTAAACTTTTAAAAGTTTTAATCTTTTTTTCCATTTTTTCTGTTCCAACCACTGAATACAACCAACACAAGTGCAGCGTGGAATGGATTCTGGAGGATGATTACTCCAAAAGTACACAGTAAAAGTAGTTCATAGTATTTGTGTTAATAGTATATGAAATACTAATACCAAAAATACCAAATTCATGAGATACTTATTGGAAAAATGTATTTGAATCATCATTGAATGTAGTCTTACAGCCTATTTCAGACTCAAACCCTTGGAACCCCATGGGATGAATGTGTGAAATGAAAAAACCGACACTGAAGACGTGAACAATAAGCAGGTGTTGAACTGCTGCTGGATCAGAGGTCACAGCTGGATCCCAGTTCAATATGATCACAATAATAACCGATAAACAACGACAACTGTGAATATTCTTTTTGTTTCAGTGTGAAAAAAGTCAAATTATATGGAGAAAATGTTCACATACAAACTATCCTTTCAGAAAAAAAGGGAATAATCGAAACGATCCTGATCAAAATGAACTGTCTTCAAATAAACCAGTTTAACTGAACTAATATTCCATCTGTTCTGAACTGTGTTTGTACCATAGAGCGAACATGAATAAATAATCAACAGGTTTAATAGTGTTAGAATTCCACTGGTTTTACCGTTTTTTCATGTTATTCAGGTTTTTTTAAAGGATAGTTTATAGATGATGTAATTAAATAGTTTTTCACTGTAAAACATATAGAAAAGTTCAGAGCTGACATTAGTTCCATATGATTCTGTTCTTCTTTTACTGGTTCTGATCCGTTTCAGATCCTACAGGAGGATGTGGAACCAGAACCAACATCAGCTTCAGTATTTGACACTTTGACACAAGAGTGTTCTGGAGTTATAGTTTTTATTTTTGGATGTGTTCTTGTTCCATGGGTTCCGTCCTCAGTTCTGTCTCCGGTTCCGTCCTCAGTTCCATCTTTAACCCCTCCTCCTTCCTGTCTCCCTCCGTCCTCAGGCCCTTGAGTCCGGCCGGTGTTGAGCTCCATAAACTGGATCCAGTCGTCTCCTCAGAACTCGTCGGGCTCCGCCCCCCCGTCCATGTAGCCGGTCTTCCTTAGGCTGTCATGGCCACGGGAACCCAGGGCCACCGAGACCACGTCCCGGACAAAGCCAAGCTCGCGCCGCCGGCAGGGAGGCGCAGGAGAGCGGAGGGGAAGCCCAAGAAGAACTTCCCGTGCCAGGAGTGCCAGAAAGCCTTCAACAGCCTGGAGAAGCTGAAGGTGCACTCGTACTCGCACACCGGAGAGAGACCGTACCGCTGCTCCCACCAGGACTGCACCAAGGCCTTCGTCTCCAAGTACAAGCTACTACGGTACGTGCACATGCACACGTACACATATGCATACACATGCACATATGCACACGCACACATGCAGACGCAGATGTGTCTGCAGCATGGCGCTTTGATTTTACACCTTTTATGAGCAGAGGTGGAAAGAAAACAAATACAGTATAAATGTAAATGTAAATATAGTTATAAAGAGAGTACTGCTGTTGTCTGATAAACCAGTGGTTCTAAACTGGGGGGTCCAGACCCTAAAGTGGGTCCAAACCTGTTTCCAGTGGGTCCGTGGGTTAAAATATTGTTAATAAACCAAACCTGGGTTTTATCTTAATGGATCTGAGCTCCGTCCATTCCCACTGCCCAACAGTAGGGGGCACTAATGCACTGTAATGAGAATTAACAGCAGACATTTAACACCATAAAAGAAGAACCAACAGGTTCTGTTCGGGTTCTGCTGTTTAAACTCAGGTCTGACAGCGACTCCATCAGATCTGGTTTTTCCTCCATTGGACTCAGACCTCAGTGGGTTGAATTCTACAAGAACAGACTGAACTTTAACTTTAGTTTTAGTTCAAATGGATTTAATTTACTGTTAAATGTGTGTGGTCTCCCCCTGCTGCGCACTCTGGTTTAATATTAAACTGGTTGTCTGTGTTTTCAGTTTGTCATCTTCTGGATTATCTCCAGTTCTAAACACAACATCTATAATAATCTGATTACTCTGGGGGGGTAATGATATTCTGATTACTGCAGGGGTTAATAATAATGTAATTACTCCAGAGGGGTAATAATCTGATTACTGCAGGGGTTAATAATAATCTGATTACTCTAGGGGGTAATACTAATCTGATTACTCCAGATTCTGGATACTGATGTCAGTACAGTGGTAAACAGGCTCACTGTGGGTCCATTTCCGTGAAATTGTCGAACCTGTTCCACTCATAGTCTGTGTTTGTGTTTCGAAGGCATATGGCTACTCACTCGCCAGAAAAAAACCACAAGTGTTCATACTGTGAGAAAATGTTCCATCGTAAGGATCACCTGAAGAACCACCTGCACACCCACGACCCGTACAAGGAGGCCTTCGCCTGTCAGGAGTGCGGGAAGAGCTACAACACCAAGCTGGGCTTCAAACGCCACCTGGCGCTCCACGCCGCCAACAGCGGGGACCTGACGTGCCAGGTGTGTCTGCAGCCGTTTCCCAGCACCGGCGTCCTCCTGGAACACCTCAAAACGCACGCCGGCAAGTCCTCCGGAGGGACCAAAGAGAAGAAGCACCGCTGCGAGCACTGCGAGCGCCGCTTCTACACCCGCAAAGACGTGCGGCGCCACATGGTGGTGCACACCGGACGCAAGGACTTCCTCTGTCAGTACTGTGCCCAGCGCTTCGGACGAAAGGACCACCTGACGCGTCACATGAAGAAGAGCCACGCCCGCGAGCTGCTGAGGGTCAAGAGCGAGCCCGCCGACTCGCTGGAACCCGCCGTCTACGACCTGGCGTCAGGGAGCGTCAAGGGAGAACTCCCCGGGATGCTGACGCCGCGACCGCACCAGCTGAGCGCGTACCCGGGCCCGGTCCTGGACTCGGAGCCCTTCCCCGTGCCCGCCCACGCCTTCGCTCTGAAGTACCCGCTGGGCTCCGCCTTTACCTCATACTCCGCCTCCTCGCAGGAGCGGGAGCAGAACCTAAAGGGAGAACTGGAGACGTACCTGATGGAGCTGCAGAGCGCCATGCCTTCCTCGTCGTCTGCAGCCGAAGAACCCCAGCTGTCCGCCTCCAAACTGGAGCTGGAGCCTCCGGTGGGCGTGTTGGACGACCCCACCCAGGACGTGGCTCTGTCCAAAATGTCCACATCGGTGGCGGGCGGCGCCGTGGCGGGCGACTCGCTGGCGTCCTCCTCGTCTCTGATGGACTTTTCACAGCTTTTCAACTTCCTGCCGTTGAACGGGCCTCCGTACAACCAGGCGGGGGGGGGCGGAGGGGGGCCGGCGGTGGGCTACCCGCCCGCTGAAGAGGCCACGCCCATTGTGCAGCTCCCCCCCCAGAACCCCCAAGGCCCCGATTCTGCAGAGAGTTCACTTCAAGGGCTCAGCACCTCCTTCATATCCAACCTAAGCTCCCCCACCACCCTGCCCCGGTTCCACCAGGCCTTTCAGTGATCACAACCAGAACCAACACTAGAACCACAACCAACACAAGAACCAGAACCACAACCAACACCAGAACCAGAACCAGCATCATGGCAGACACACCAGAACCAGAACCAACACCAGAACCACGGCAGGTACACCAGAACCAACCCCAGAACCCGCACCATGCCAGCTACACCAGAACCACAACCAACACCAGAACCAGAAGCTCAGCAGATATATCAGAATCAGAACCAACACCAGAACCTGCACTATGTCAGCTACACCAGAACCAGTGCCAGAACCAACACTGGTGAGAAGTGGGACCTGTTCCCGGTGAGGCTTTGACTCCTCCCCCTTTGGCACCGGTTCTGTTCATAATGTTTATGGACAGAACCTCTAGGTCCAACTGGGTGTGGGCGGGGCTCGAGTCCACTGGTGGGAGGGGCTTTTCTCTGCTGGGATGAAGAACAGCACCTCCACGTCTGAGGTCCTGGTCCTATGATGGGAAAGGGGGAGGGTCCAGTCCAGGTCAGGGAGGAAGTCCGGCCTCAGGGGGAGGAGTTTAAGTGTCTCTGGGTCTTGTTCATGAGTGAGGGTTGGATGGAGCAGGAGGTCGACAGGCGGATCAGGGCGGAGTCTGGGTCAGAACAGAGTTTGTTATTATGGGATAGATATCCCCTTTAGAACCTGCAGTAGAACCTGCAGTAGAACCTGAACTCGTTCTTTGACCTCTCTCTCTTTTTTTGACTTTACTCTTTTTATAAATTCAGTGTCATCAGTTCATATTCAGACTCATATTTGGGGAAGGTCTGGTTCCAGTCCTGGTTCTGGTTGTGGTTCTGGTTCTGTCTGGTTCCCCTCTCTGTTCTTTCAGCTAATGTTAACTTTTGAAAGGTGGAACGTGTCCATTGGACTGAACGTGTCCTCGTAAACACCACATGATCCCATCAGACGTGTCCTTGTCCTCACATGGTTTCTGTTGGTGTGGTCCACCGTGGACGTGTCCCCCCTGACCTCTGACCCCAGGGTTCATGTCCCCTCTGACCTCTGACCCCAGGGTTCATGTCCCCCCTGACCTCTGACCCCAGGGTTCATGTCCCCTCTGACCTCTGACCCCAGGGTTCATGTCCCCCCTGACCTCTGACCCCAGGGTTCATGTCCCCTCTGACCTCTGACCCCAGGGTTCATGTCCCCTCTGACCCCAGGGTTCATGTCCCCCCTGACCTCTGACCCCAGGGTTCATGTCCCCTCTGACCTCTGACCCCAGGGTTCATGTCCCCTCTGACCTCTGACCCCAGGGTTCATGTCCCCCCTGACCTCTGACCCCAGGGTTCATGTCCCCTCTGACCCCTGACCCCAGTCCCAGTCCTCCTCTTAGACCTGAGTGGACACTTTCTGGCTTGTGTGGAATGTTTCCTTGAATGTGGAATGTTTCATTTATGGAAGTTTTCTAAATGTATGTTGTGAAGGTTTGTGGTTTTACATGAGACGGTGGCAGGTCGTGGATTTTTTTGTTTTTTTTGTTTGTTTGTTCTGTTTTTTTTGCGTTGTAATCATAGCACTTTTTGTAAATCGGATGCCTTTATTTCCTCCAATACTTTTGTTTTTTTGTTTGTTTAAATCTTTATTACAAATGTATAGATTATATATTTAGCTCTTTCAGAGAACAATAACATGTAAATACAATATCAAATGTTTTATTTTTACAGGTACATTTTGGACAGTGTTGTTTCCTATCAAAGTGTCATTTGTTTTTTGGTTTTTTTTTTTTGCTTTACTTGCACATGTGTTTGTTCTGTGTGTCTCGTTGAGGCTCTTCGGAGCAGATCATGGACCTTAAAGGCAGATGTTTCAACTCCTCTGGCTACAATGAAGCTTCAATCAACTGTTTTTTTTTTTTTTAATATTTGATAGCACTTAAAACAATGAACTCCTCTGGTATTCACCATCAAACCAAGAATACTCCTCCACTGAAACTTTTGGATTCTTCTCTGTCTGAAAGTTTTGTGGTTTTCAGTCTGAAAAATTCCACATGATGCACATTATTTGGACTGTGACGCCTCTGCACACCCTGCTTTTTCTCAAAAATCAACTTTATGTCAGACGATAAATTCAGAATGCATATGAATAAAAGCTGAGGTCAAAGTTCAGGGGTCAAACATCACCCACTCTGACCTGGAAAATAGTCCAAGGCATCATAACCTATAAATAATAAACCTGTTTTCTCTGTTTTAGTGCAAAAAAAGTCAAATCACATTATGAAAATGTGAATAAACCTGAAATTTATGGAGAAAAGTAAGTGCAATTTCAACAATATGATGTCTCATCTTATTATTAACACAACTTATGGATCACAAAACATTTAATAACAGGCAGAATATTGATCAAATTGAACATATTTTTCTTAAGACATTTCAGTTTGTTCATATTCGTTCATTTTCACATTTTATCATAAACAGATCGTTTCTACATGTAAATATTTTCATAATGTAATTTGACTTTTTTGACATTTTAGTTCAGTTTTTTTTAAAGTCATTATTTATAGGTTGATTTTGCCTTTATTTTACTTGATCACATTGACTACGGCAGTGTATTAGCGCCACATAAGAAACTACGACTATAAACTACGACTTTATTCTAAGGATATGGTTTTATTCTCTAAATATTACAACTTTAATCACAAAAGTATGACATTATTTTCGTTAAATTATGTGGTGTTTTTTTTTTTAACTACGACTTTATTCTCATAATATTATTGTTTTATTCACTAAATATTATGACTTTAATCACATAAAAGTACGACATTTTTGTCAAACTATTAGGTTTTTTTTAACTACGACTTTATTCTCATAATATTATGACTTTATTCTCATAATATTCTCTTTATTCTCTAAATATTCTGACTTTATTCTCGTAGTGACCAGTGTTTTTCTTTTTCCTATGTGGCACTAAAACGCTGCCGTACATTGGCTGTTAATGTCTTCAGTGTTATTTATTTTACACTGAAGGACCGGACTGGACCTTCTTTCTTGGCGGTCCGTTTTTGACCCATGAGCCATATGTTTGCGCCGCCCCCCCCCCACACACACACACACACACACACACTTTAGGGGGTTGGTTGTTATTTAAAGGCGTCCTACCCATGATGCATCTGTTCAGTGACAGCGCAGACAGACCTTCATCATGTCCGTCTTCTTCCTAAGCTTCAGTGGTACCAGTGAACTTTATTGAATGTGTATGAACGAAACACTGCAATACTGCAATCTGTATTAGGTATTGGATCAAACGCTGCTAACCTCACCTCCTCCTCCAGCTCCTGAAGGTGCTACAGACCTCTGTTCGACTTCTGTCATGGATCCTTTTGTACAAACGTATCCAGTTTTAGCTCAGCGCCATGTGTGTGCCTGGTTGGACTATATAGCTACATATATTTTTATTGTACTGTGACTTTTGTAGGTTTTTTTTTTTTTTTTTTTACAGACGTGCCTGTAATTTCACATGCCCCGCCCCCTCCCCATCCCCCCTCCCCCTCCTGTGTGTTGTCATATTGGGACACTGAGTCACAATGGGAGATGAAGACGCTCGACTCCATGTGACTCCATCAAAAATGAGCTGAAGAAGTTCCAAGACGAACTGCATTCCAGCCATGTTGGATTTATTTTATTTTTGTTGGGTTTTTTTTGTTGCATTTCAACAAATGCCATCCTGTGACAATGATGGAATCATTGCTAATTCTCAATATTTTACTTCAAATCTATTTTACAAACTACTGTTGTATTTTTTATAAATATAGGCAAAGTAATTCACATAAACATATATATAAGTAAATATATATATGTATGTGTTTATAGGTTGTGTAAAGTAAAAAAAACAAAAACAACATAATGCTGCAGCTTTTATCTTTTTTAACAATGACATCATCCAAAGAGGCAGATTATTTATTGTCTGGCAGAAATAACATGAGTTGAATTCCAAACGTTGCTGCTATAAGAGGGAAGAGCTGCAGTTGTCAACTCCAGTGTTTTTACACAAAAATGTAATGAACGTTCAATAAACATATGAGAAGGACTGAACCAGACTGTGTTCATGTTTATTATCCACATCCAGTTATTTATTATAAACCAGTGGAACTTTAACCCTTTCATGCATACACTGTAAAAAAAAAACAAAAAACTATTATTCCGGCAGTAGGCTGAAAAAATACTGTTAAATAACAGAAAATAACCATCTCATAAAAATACGGTAATTTTCCATAATGAAAATAGTTTTTTTGCCCTAACTTTACATGAGATTTTGCATATGTTTTTACTTTTTAATGTTTAATACAGAATATTTACATGTATTAAAACAATCCAATTCCCTATAAATATCTATATAAATAATTTTCAGTGAGACTCAGTTGTCCAATCCACTGATAAAAACTGTATTTGGACAGTTTATCAGTGCTTATACATGTTATACATTCACAAAAATACATTTATTCAACATTTTTGTTGTGAAACCTCCTGTAATTACACAAGATATTTGTCAATTAACAAACAAGTTTGGTTCAACTGACAGAACTAATACTTCTGTTACCGTTAACTGTCAGTAATTTTATCTGGTTTTATTATTATTATTATTATTTTACAGTATTAAACTTTAAATAAACATTTAAATCTCACAAATAGAAAAGAAATATTTGTGAAATGATGATACATTTGCAAATGTAATTGGACTGTATTTTTCTGTGACAAAAGAAAAAAAATCTTTTAAAAAATGGAAATTTTCTGGTTCTTCACAGTTCCAGTTTTTTCCTGTTCTTTTCCATTTGACCTGTAAAATCACAGTCTGTTTGTGTCATTTCATCGATATTTTCCTGAATCTGAAAAATACAGGAAAATCTGTCAAATAAACAGTGAAACTTCTGTTCAGTTCCAGATGTTTTTTACAGTGTGCACCCTCAGAATGAACCCGCTGACCTCATTCAGAACCACTGTGTCCTCCACACCACCAGGTGGCGCACTGTGTGTGTGCGTGCGCGCGCGTGTGCACGTGTGTGCGAGGGTTCAAAAGTCGTGTGCGCGCGCAGCCGTGGCTCACTCCGGTGTTCGGTCCTCAGTGGGACACACGCGCACCGGGGCCATGCCGTCCCCCATCCCCCTGACCCGCCTGCTCCCCAAAGACCTCTACCCCTCCCTGGACGTCGGCACGTGCAGCAGCCCGCTGACGTCACAGCCTCCGCACCACGGCTCCACTCTCCAGGTGCCCCCCCCTCCCTTTGCCCAGCGGCTCCACGGCAGGGGGTCGGTCCGCCCCTGGTCCTCGGTCATCCACTGGAAGGCCCTGTCCGCCGCCGTGCCCGTGGGCTCGGGGGGGTTCGGCTCCGTGTTCCGGGCCCAGTACCTGGGGGACACGGTGGCCCTGAAGAAGGTCCAGCAGAGCCGGAAGAACCCGCTGGCGTCACGGCAGAGCTTCTGGGCGGAGCTTAACGCCGCGCACCTGAGACACAGGAACATCGTGCGCGTCCTCGCGGCCACCGCCTGCGTGCCCGCGGACCTGTTTGAGGACGGCTGCATCGGGACCATCCTCATGGAGTTCGTGGGAGGGGCGAACCTGCAGCAGGTCATCTACGCGTGCGCGGACCCGCTGGGGCCCGACAGGTGGCTCCGGTACGCCGCGGACGTCGCGCGCGGCCTGCGCTTCCTCCACTCTCACGGGGTCGCGCATCTGGACATCAAGCCGGCCAACGTGCTCGTGTCCGCGCAGGACGTGTGTAAGATCGCGGACTTCGGCTGTTCTCTGAAACTGGAGCGCGGATGCGAGGTGACGGCCACGAGCCCGCACCTGAGCCACGTGGGCGGCACGTACACGCACCGGGCACCGGAGCTGCTGCGGGGGGAGCCGGTGTCCGCGCGGGCAGACGTCTACTCGTTCGGGATCACCCTGTGGCAGCTGATGACCAGAGAGCCGCCGTTCACCGGAGACCGCCAGTGCGTCATCTACGCGGTGGTGGCGCGCGACCTACGACCGCCGGTGCACGAGCGGCCGGTGTTCCGGTCCGAGCCGGGCCGGTCCTGCGGGACTCTGCTGGGCCGGTGCTGGAGCGGACGGGCCCGGGACAGACCGAGCACCGACGAGCTGGTACCGGAGCTGGAGCAGCTGCGCGCGCACCTGCCCTCCGGTGTGGGCGGGAGCGCGGACCAGGACACCGGACCCTGAACGCATCAGTGCAGTTTGTGTGCCTGCAGACAGTCGGCCATCCCAGTGCCTGTGGAACATGGACGCCCTCTGGTGTGTGGAAGTGGAAGAACAGGTCTGGTTCCATCAGAACAGTTTCAGACTGGTTTTAGTTCAGTGTTTGTGTTTTATTAGTTTTTCATCGTCGTTGCTTCATTAGAATCAGTCCGGTTAGCGACAGGGTCATGTGACTGCTACTTCCGGTGTGAGTTTAGTTTTTATTTTCCATGTTTTGGTTTGTTTTCTCAGGCTGTCAATTGAAACTGTGAGTTTTATTTGTAATTGGAGCTGTGACGTGTACAGGTGATGGTTTTTCATTAAACTTATTTTTCTACTTCTGTCGGTCGTAGCTGTTTGTTTCCATGTTTCACCTTCAGAAGGAAAAAGTCTGGTGAGGAAAAACTGTTTCAGAAATAATCCAGTCTGATTAGTTTGTTCAGTTCATGGTTGTGGGTTTTATTTTCTGTGGGACTTTAAACATGTTTTTTTTTTTTTTTTTTTTATGTGATTCCGTTAAAACACTTCTTACTTAATCCAGTGTTTTTCAACCCTGGGGTCTGGACCCCACATGGGGTCGCCTGGAATTTCTAGTAATTGATAAAAAATGAAAACTTACTAATAAAAATGTACATTATATAGCCTAAATGTTGGCTAAAATCAATGTTTATTTGCAACATATTATAGCAAACTAATACAGGATCAAAAACAAGTTAATTTTAGCCAAATACATGTATCCTTTTTGAATGTCTGGGGTTGCCTGAAATTTCTAATATATCAAAAAAATACTAAAAATGAAAACTTAATAAAAATTTATATCATGTTGTCTAAATGTTGCCTAAAAGTACTGTTTATTTGCAGCTAGGGCTGGGCAAGTTAATGCGTTATTACCGCATTAACACATTCATTAAATAACGCTGACAATTTTTTTAATCTCCCGTTAATGCCGTTCTGCCTTTCAAGCGAGTCTGAGTTCATTTATACATACGGACTCTTATTTTGAAACTCATGCTGTTATTTTGGCGCTCCACACACACCAATCGCAGGTGCAGGTGTAGCTGAGAGGAGAAAAGTGTCCGAGTAATGAAGAATCCAGCTGTGTGGAACTGCTGCAGTTCAACGCCTGTATGTGTCAGTCATTCTGTTGTTTGTTAAATAATTTCACATGCAAACGTGTCGTTAGAAACATGTTTATGAGGTTATTTTGGATGTCCATCCATCCATCTATTATCCTCCACTTTATCCGGGGCCGGGTCACGGGGGTAACAGTCTAAGCAGGGATGCCCAGACTTCCCTCTCCCCAGACTCCTCCTCCAGCTCTTCCGGGGGGACCCCGAGGCGTTCCCAGTCCAGCCCACAGACATAGTCCCTCCAGCGTGTCCTGGGTCTTCCCTGAGGTCTCCTCCCAGCGGGACATGCCCGGATCACCTCCCCAGGGAGGTGTCCAGGAGGATCTGAAACAGATGCCCGAGCCGAGTTATTTTGGAGGTATTTATTACAGTGTGTTATTAACTTGTTTAAGCTAATTGGTTTATGCTAGCAGTCGCAGATGGGTTGCTAATTCTTTCTGCAGGTTCATGTTCAGTTGATGTAAATTCATTGGTTGTGTTTAATATGCCAGCCTTTGAACTAACCTTTACTTATTTACCATGTGATTAGCTTGATGCTAACTTGAATGGGAAAATCCACAGACATGCTAACGATTAGCATTTACAGATTAATATAAGATTTACAACGTCTTTTTTTCCAACAACAAAGGTTCACATCAGAGATATTTGATACTATTCATTCTGACAACAACTGAACAGAAAATACTCAGACAAACGTTTTTGGGGCTATACAAACAGAGTGAAAGAAACGTGTCTGTTAGTTCCTTCTTATGTCTGAACTGACTACGGGAACACCGCAACGACAAAACATACATTAGTGACACTTATTCCCACCACTAGAGGGCCCCCTTTGTTTACTTTGAACAACTGAACATCACATATTATTGTTCTTATTAGTATTAGTACTGATTAGTGGGACTAAGACTCCTGTCAATCACTCACAAGTGTAAATAAACGTGTGGACATAAACATGTGTAACAGTAGCGGTCTGTTCCATGGACATTTGCATTTGAAATGTCTTCAGATGGTGGGGGGGTGGGGGGGGGACACAGGTGTTTGGAAGCACTGACATGTGCAATTATTTTTATCAGTGGAGTACTGCAGTCTGAAATATCACTGAAAGGAAATACACACTGTTGATGCCCGCAACCCCCCCCCCCATATAACTATGCAATTAATCGCAGAAATCCACGTGATTAATTGTGATTAAAAATTTCAATCACTGCCCAGCACTACTTGCAACATATTATACCAAACTACTGCATGATCAAAAACAAATTAATTTTAGCCAAAAAAAGAAAGGTCTCTGTTTTGAATGTCTGGGGTTTCCTGACATTTGTGACGTTAAAATGGAGTCAGGAGTAAAAAAGTTTGGGAACCAGTGACTTAATCTAAGACTACGTTACTTTTTAAAACCAAACCTGAACCACAAATGTCTCAGTTCAGGTGAATTCATGTGTTTTCTATCAGAGCTATGCGTCGACGTGTTTAAACCTTCATGTTCATAATTAAGGATGGAACCAAATGAACGTTTCAGATCACAGTTATTGTGACCAGAATTACCACAGTTATTATTATTATCACGGTATTGTTGAAATTGTGCTCAAAATGTTCAAAAAGTACTGATACACACACTGAAAGAGTTTAACCAAGTTGTATTTAAAAAAATAAATAAATAAATAATAATAATAATAATAATCGTCCCACTGTCCCTTCTGTGTCAGAAACATTCCAATATTAACCCTTAGTGGTCTGAGTCTGTTCTGTCTGTTTTTCAGTCCTTTTGATTTGGCCTTTATATACTATAGAAACAAATGTTTACTATACCCATGTTTGGATCTGTTTTTGAGCACAACTTCATCTAGATCATCTGTCTGTTATTTTTTCACTTTAACCTACTATAAAAACACAAAAGGACAGAAAACACAAAAACTATACAAAATCCAATTTGAAAAATGTATATAATTTATTGTATAAATAACACACAGATGTTTAACGAACCTTTTCACAGACTTTAAAAGTGAATATTGGTTCAAATATTAGGTATAGAAAATTAAAACTGTAATAAACATATACTCAAATATTTGACATAAAAGCAGATCTTTACATCGGGTTTTTTCCCCTAAAAGTGCGGTAATCAAATACGGATATCATGAGAATTAGAATTTAAATGCTAATATTAACTGTCCGCGATTTTACCGCCATTTATCGTTATAGCGGTAATGGTTCCATCCCTAGTTAATAATCAGCTGTTTTTAAACATGTGTTAATGTTCACTCAGACAGTACTGTATTCACCGGTACAGACCAACAGCTGCTGTTAAAACAGTTCAAATAAATATTTAACCTTCTGTCACGTATCACCACTTATTCTAATATTATCCTCTATTTTGCATTTTTCAGTGTAAATCAGGTTTTTTTCTAGATTGAATTCACAGATCATTTAAATGTTCATAAAAGCTCAGAGTAAATTCAAAGGTTATATCAAAACAGACAAAACATTTTAAAAAGTGTCCATTTTTATTTATTTTATAAATTTTTGGTTAATTTTAATTTCATTTATCATTTTAGTTTTTAATTTTTATTTTTCTTCAAATTACTTCAGTTTGTGTCTTATTTTGTTGATTTGTTGTTCATTTTGTTGCTTATTTTATCCTGTTTTACTTCATTTTAGTGATTTTTTTTTTGCTTATTTTTTCCCACATTATTTATTATTTTTGTAGTTTGATTTGTTTTTGTTCATTTTATTTAAATATACATAACCCCAGTGTGTCCATCCTCTGTCGTTTATCCGACTCCATGGCTTTTACTGGTGAATCATTGTCGTAGACGGTTGTCAGTGAAGTAAATTTCCGTTAAAAATCAATAACTTTTAAATTCTGGTCAAATACGAACAGTGAATAATAATCTGACCTCATCTCCATGAACTGAATGTCCTTTAATGATCATCACGACAGTCAGTATCTGGTGATAAAACTTGAAAGAACAAAGCGGTGTGAGGACCAAGACACAAATATTCAGATTTACAGTCCAAAAACAGAGTACTTGAATGCACCATGAGAAGTCTCCTTATACAGTTCATGTCCTTCCAAAACTGAACCAACACGTGGAACGTCTGGGACTCAGAAGAATGGGTGTGTTTTTGGTTTTTTTTTAAATACGACATGGACCAAACATCACATTTCAGAAACAAATACCAGAGTTTTAACAAAGACGAACAAATATCACATGACGTTTGGACCCAGTGGTTTTTCATTTGTCAGAACTGTGTGAAGTTGAGTTTAATAGAAGGTGAGTTTTACTGAGGTCTGCAGAGAACAGGCCACACTAACACCAGGACCAGATGGACCTGCTGATGTTCCATCATCTGTTGAAAAATGTAGCATATATTTATTTGAAATCCATTTTATATTTTCAAAATAAAATGCAAAAAAATCAAAAACACTTCGTGGTATAAATGACCCATATTCATTATTATTATTATTATTATTATTATTATTATTATTATTATTATTATTATTATTACTTCAGGTACAGCTGACTTTCTGGAATAAACTGAAGTATTACTTTAATCTTGGAATTTCCAACATTCATTGTATTATTTAATTTATTTTAATATTACTGTATTAACGAATGCTCTTCATAATACACTTTTGTTCCTCGTAAATTGAACTCGTTCAGACCCAGTTCTACTTTAGCGTCAGTTCCCAAATGAATGTTTCTCTCTATTTAACTTTTCTTAACTGATTTATCACCATTTATTCTAATATTATCCTCTGTATTTTACAGTTTTGCAGTGTAAATCATGTTGTTTTCTTACATTTAATTCATTAATTACAGACAAAAAAGTCAAAACTAAATAAAAGTAAACTATAATGAAAAATCCAAAACTATTATAACCTTGACACGCACAAAAAAATATTATTAACCCTTAAAGACCCAGTGCTACTATTACAAAAAGGATTTTTTTTTTCTTTCTATACAACCACTCTTAAATGATTGATCACCATTTATTTAATATTTTCCTCAGCGTTTTGTGTTTTTCCAGTGAAAATCAAACCCTAACCCTTGTTGACTTTTATCTTAACATTATTTAATTGAACTGATTCTGAACGATGACATTTATTTAACTGCAACAATAATGACAATAACAGTGAGACAGAGTTCAGTTTGTTCCAGTCACTGAACTGTGAGCCTGTGGACAGAGTTACAGAAGAACACACTGATTACAGCAGGAGTCCAGGAAATACACACGTCCATTAGGATGAGGAACACAGGCTAAAGCAGGGGTGTCAAACATAGGGTCTACAGACCAGAACCAGCCCCCATAGGGTCCGGTCTGACCCCCCAAAGGGTCCAGTCCGGCCCCCCATAGGTTAATTTTGTTGTTTATTTTATTCTTTTACTTTATTTTATGTGAATATTGTGCTTTTTTTTCCCCATTATTTATTATTTTATATTTTTTGAATTCATTGTTGTTCATTTTATCCACTGTCACTGATCCAACTCCATGGGTTTGACTGGGGAATGATGACGGTGTTTCCACGGTAAATGATTTATTATTTATTTCTATATTTATTTATTTATTTCTCTTATATTTAGGCTAAAAATGAATGAATCCATGTTGGAGCTAAAGTTAACCTCTGGCTTCATCTTGGATCATTTGTACATTTTTGTACATTTTTATTTACTGCTTTTATTTCATGTCAGATTGAACCAGTGTTGTTGATTTTTTTTGTTGTTTTCTGTTAAACGAATAAAAAAAACATAAGTGCAGTTTTCCTCAGTGTTCTGCCTGTTTGTAAATGTTCGGTGTGTTTGTGGGTTCTAATGCACGTTCTGCAGGTTTTTTCAGGATTCTTTGTAAAACTGTTCCTGTCGTCGTTTCCTTTTCAGACTAAAACGCACGTGTGGGTCACATGGGTTTGACGCTCTTGTTTGATTGGTCCTGAACTAAAACCAGTTTGACACCCCCGAGTTAAAGTGACAGTTAGTGTGGACTCCGCCCACGTCACATGATCACATGATGGTGACTCTCTCCGGCGACACCTGCGCGGCCGACCCCACCGGTTCCAGGCGCTGACAGCGGTACCGGCCGCCGTCCACGCCTCGGCGGATCTGCTGGAGTTTACGGGCCACGCAGGGCAGAAGCATGAGCGCCTTCCCCACGATGACGCACACGGGCAACGCCAGCGCCACCACGAAGCTGGGCGGAAGGTAGAAGCGGTACGCCTCCTCCTCGAAGGCCCGCCTCCAGCCGAACAGCAGGCTGTGCAACGTGGCGATGAGCAGCGCGATGTAGCCCAGAGTGGACTGGAAGGACAACAAACAAGGAGGTCACATGACTGACACACAAAAAATACACCAAGGCCCCATCCCAATTCATCCCTTGGCCCTC
>NW_021941642.1:0-50738 GCF_902148855.1 Sphaeramia orbicularis
CGCCCCCCGGTGGTAAAACATAAGACTACAGTATGTGCTCCAAAAAATGAACTTTAGTAAAAAAATTTGTTTAACTTCAAAATGGTTCTAAATCATCCCCAGACATCAAAGTCATTTCTGAGTTATTTACTTTTTTTAAGTCACTGTGAGGGGGGATCAGCAGCACCCCTCTGGTGGTCAAACATAAGACTATAGTATGTGCTCCAAAAAATGAAATTTTGATCAAAGTTTTTATTTCACTTAAAAATGGTTCTAAATCATCCCCAAGACATCAACAATCATTTGTGAGGTATTTAAGTGTGTTTAAAGCAACTTTTAAGGGGGGTCATCAGCCCCCCGGTGATAAAACAAAAATATAGTATGTGCTCCAAAAAATTAAACTTTGGTCAAAATTTTGTTTCACTAAAAAACAGTTCTAAATCATCCCCAACACATCAACAAGTCATTTCTGAGATATTTAAGTGTGTTTTAAGTCACTTTTTAGGGGAGTGATCAGCGCCCCCCCCCCCGATGGTCACCCATAAAAAATGAAACTTTTGTCAAAAGTTTTATTTCACTTTAAAATAGTTGGAGATCATCCCCAAGACATCAAATAGTCATTTGTGAGGTAATTAAGTGTGTTTTAAGTCACTGTGAGGGGGGGGGGGGGGGGGGGTTATCAGCGCCACCTGGTGGTCAAACAGAGGACAAGAGTATGTGCTCCAAAAATGAAACCTTGGTCAAAATTTTTATTTCACTTAAACATGGTTCTAAATCATCCCCAAGACATCAACAAGTCATTTGTGAGGTATTTAAGTGTGTTTTAAGTCACTTTGAGGGGGGTCATCAGGACCCCCCGGTGGTTAAACTAAGACTATAGTATATGCTCCAAAAAAATGAAATTTTGGTCAAAGTTTTTATTTCACTTAAAAATGGTTCTAAATCGTCCCCAAGTCATCAACAAATCATTTGTGAGGTATTTAAGTGTGTTTAAAGCAACATTTTTCAGGGGGGTCATTTGCGCCCCCCCGGTGGTAAAACATAAAAGACTATATTGCTCCAAAAAAGAAATTTTGGTCAAAAATTTTTTTGACTCAAAAAAGTTGGAGATCATCCCAAGACATCAACAAATCATTGTGAGGTATTGAAGTGTGTTTAAAGCAACTTTTTAGGGGGGTCATCAGTGCCCCCGGTGGTAAAACATAACACTATAGTATGTGCTCCAAAAAAATTAAACTTTGGTCAAAATTTTTGTTTCACTTAAAACGGTTCTAAATCATCCCCAACATATCAACAATTTATTTAAGTGTGTTTTAAGTCACTTTTTAGGGGGGTGATCAGCGCCCCCCCGATGGTCACACATAAGACAATAGTATGTCCTCCAAAAAATGAAACTTTGATCAAAAATTTTTATTTCACTTTAAAACATTTCGAGATCTTCCCCAAGACATCAGCAAGTAATTTGTGAGGTATTTAAGTGTGTTTTAAGTCACTTTTGAGGGGGGTCATCAGGACCCCCCCGGTGGTTAAACATAAGACTATAGTATATGCTCCAAAAAATGAAATTTTGGTCAAAGTTTTATTTCACTTAAAAATGGTTCTAAATCGTCCCAAGTCATCAACAAATCATTTGTGAGGTATTTAAGTGTTTTAAAGCAACATTTTTCAGGGGGGTCATTTGCGCCCCCCCGGTGGTAAAACATAAAAGACTATAGTATGTGCTCCAAAAATGAAATTTTGGTCAAAATTTTTTTTGACTCAAAAAAAGTTGGAGATCATCCCCAAGACATCAACAAATCATTTGTGAGGTATTGAAGTGTGTTTAAAGCAACTTTTAGGGGGGTCATCAGTGCCCCCGGTGGAAAACATAACACTATAGTATGTGCTCCAAAAAAATTAAACTTTGGTCAAAATTTTTGTTTCACTTAAAAACGGTTCTAAATCATCCCCAACATATCAACAATTTATTTAAGTGTGTTTTAAGTCACTTTTTAGGGGGGTGATCAGCGCCCCCCGCCGATGGTCACACATAAACAATAGTATGTCCTCCAAAAATGAAACTTTGATCAAAAATTTTTATTTCACTTTAAAACATTTCGAGATCATCCCCAAGACATCAGCAAGTAATTTGTGAGGTATTTAAGTGTTTTTTAAGTCACTGTGAGGGGGGGTCATCAGCGCCCCTCTGGTGGTCAAACAGAAGACAATAGTATGTGCTCCAAAAAATGAAACCTTGGTCAAAATTTTATTTCACTTAAACATGGTTCTAAATCATCCCCAAGACATCAACAAGTCATTTCTGAGATATTTAAGTGTGTTTTAAGTCACTTTTTTGGGGGGTCATCAGAGCCCCCGGATGGTAAAATATAAGACCATAGTATGTGCTCCAAAAAATGAAACTTTGGTCAAAATTTTAATTTCACTTAAAAACAGTTCTAAATCCTCAAGACATCAACAGTCATTAGTGAGGTATTTAAGTGTCTTTTTTAAATCACTTTTTAGGGGGGTCATCAGCGCCCCCCCCCCGATGGTCAAACATAAACGACTATAGTATGTGCTCCAAAAAACGAAACTTTGGTCAAAATTTTTATTTCACTTTAAAATGGTTCTAAATCTTCCCCAAGACATCAACAATCATTTCTGAGGTAGTTAAGTGTGTTTTAAGTCACTTTTTAGGGGGTCATCAGTGCCCCCCGATGGTCACACATAAGACTATAGTATGTGCTCCAAAAAATGAATCTTTGGTTAAAATGTTTTTTTGACTCAAAAACAGTTGGAGATCATCCCCAAGACATCAGCAAGTCATTTGTGAGGTATTTAAGTATGTTTTAAGTCACTTTTGAGGGGGGGTCATCAGCCCCTCTGGTGGTCAAACAGAAGACTATAGTATGTGCTCAAAAAAATTAAATTTGGTCAAAATTTTTATTTCACTTAAAAATGGTTCTAAATTATCCCCAAGACATCAACAAGTCATTTGTGAGATATTTAAGTGTTTTTAAGTCACTTTTGATGGGGGTCATCAGCGCCCACCGATGGTAAAACAAAAGACTATAGTATGTGCTCCAAAAAATGAAACTTTGGTCAAAATTTTAATTTCACTTTAAAACAGTTCTAAATCATCCCCAATACATCAACAAATCATTATTGAGGTATTTAAGTGTGTTTTTAAATCACTTTTTAGGGGGGTCATCAGTGCCCCCCCGATGGTCACACATAAGACTATGTGCTCCAAAAAATGAAACTGTGGTCAAAATTTTTATTTCACTTTAAAACAGTTTGAGATCATCCCCAAGACATCAACAAGTCATTTGTGAGGTATTTAAGTGTTTAAAGCAACTTTGAGGGGGGTCATCAGTGCCCCCCTGGTGGTCAAACATCATGTATATAGCTCAGGCCCGGACCGGCTAATCGGGAGGACCGGGACAATTCCCGGTGGGCCGGTATATATTTGGGCCGCGAGGGCCGGAGTTCACTTTAAATATGTATTTAATATTTTGTATTTATTTTTTGGGGCCGGTGTTCAGTCATAGCACTGAGTTGACCACGTAATCTGCAGCTGCTGTTCCTGGGCCACACCCCCTCTACTAGTAAACTGTTTGTTTTTCTTCCTGTTTTTTTTTTGCGGACACACCGTGACCTGGCGTAACATGTCCTTGCATACGGTTAGTAGCTCTGTCCTGTATCTGTGGAGCATATACCATCTGTGCTCTGTAGGCTGTGGATGCTCAGCTGTTTACTGTTTGAAACATGGAGAATAGAAGAGCAAGGGTGGTGTGGAGAAGGCAAGAATTAAAAGAGGAAAGCTTGGAAGCAAACGCAGCCAAATGTGACAAAATCTGCAACTTTTTCACAAAAACGACTTCCCGGTTGGAAACAACTGATGAGGACGATGAACCGGGTAAAGCACCTTTCAAGTTAGTTAATTATGGAGTCAGTGAATTGTGTGGCATTGTGGCGTGGAACATAAGGTTCTGTCATTTAAATAATAGTATGATGTGATGCCACGTAAGGGGGAAACTTTGTCTTGTAGCTCCTCAGAGTCAGAAAGCAGATCCAGCAGCAGACAGCAGCCATGAGCCCACAAGTCCAGAGTGGGCAGGTAGGACTGCTCAGAGAGGGAAGAGGATTAGAAGAAACAGGCTCCAATGAAGAGTATGGTGTAGGCCTGTTCAGTATGAAAGGTATCTGAGATGATTCTGCACTACATGAATGAAACTGACACCAAGGCTTTGAAAATAGAAGATTTGTGCTGAGAATTCAGAGCATTTTTAAACTGTGCTTTAGTGTCAGAAGCAGAGCCAGGAGCCAGTAGTGATGAGAGGATTGTTCCTGTCAGGATGGAAGGAAAAGGTGAGCTGTTGGAACAGACTGTGTCAACAAGCATTAGTTCCACTAAAACCACTGTCTAGACCCAAACCATAGTCCTGACCTGTTTTAGTTTTATTATTAAAAGTGAGACAGTAAATACACAAAGCCCACAACTGAAAGGCAACAGCATAAAGTCATATTAAATAAACCTGCATATTTAGCCAGTGTAAAGATCTGAACTGGTTCAGTAAGTCCAAATGTCTGTAGATATTATTTTTTATTGTGATCCAGGTGCAGGAGAGTCTAGAGAAACTGGAGGAAGTGTGAAAGGGAGAGCAGAGTCTACTGATGACAGAGGAGCAGCTCAGCAGCACAACCCTGAACCACTAGTCACAAATGACACAGATGAACAGGAGTCTGCTGTTAGCTTTGATTGCTTTGCTCACCCTCAGTCACAGGATACACATATTTTTTTCTTATCATCCTCATCAAACCCCTAATATCACTATACCAACAGTTTTCAATAGCATCGATGGAACAAACCGCAAGTAAGTTGTGATGGAAATCTTTTGTTGCAGAGGATACAAAAATAAGAGTTAGAAAGTGCAGCAAGCTTAATTTATTTATTTATTTTTTTTTATTTTAATATTTTTATACTTTAATTCATTTCAAACATTTTAAAGGTTTGAAAAATGTTACACTTATAAAAAAAAAATAAGATTTTGTTATTGTTGTGTTGTGAGGAATAATAATGTTGGAGATGTGGATGTGCACTCACTGTTGAAATAAATCCACATTGTGAAGCAACCTTTACTTGCGCTGAATTGGAAATATTTTAGAAAATACACTGAATTAGAAGGCTTTGCAGAACAGTGTGTAGACCTAACATGTAAGGTTAGAATTGCATGATTTTAATAATAATTGGTCGTGATCTAAAGTGGGCCGGTCTGAGGTATGAAACTCCAGGGCTGAAAATGAGTCTCAGTCCGGCCCTGATATAGCTTCAAACATGTCTTTTAATAATGATCAATGTAAAATGAGTCAGATGAACATGTCTTCTTCCAACTCTCAGATCCTGTAAATGAAAAGCTGTTGGATTGTGTTCCAGACAAAAGTGCACAGACATGTTTGAATGAAAGGCTTTTATTGAACATCAGCTGATGTGGACATGTGGATCAGCAGACACTCAGACCCAGTCAGGTCCAGTCCCAGGTCTGGACATGTGGATCACAACACAGACCCAGTTCAGGTCCAGTCCCAGGTCTGGACATGTGGACCAGCAGACACTCAGACCCAGGTCAGGTCCAGTCCCAGGTCTGGACATGTGGACCAGCAGACACTCAGACCCAGGTCAGGTCCAGTCCCAGGTCTGGACATGTGGACCAGCAGACACTCAGACCCAGGTCAGGTCCAACCCCCCAGTCCAGTCCCAGGTCCAGACTGGTTGGGGGTCAGACTTAAGGCTGGGTCTCCAGCATCTCGTCGTCTCAACAGGATCTTCCGCAGCTCCTGGTCTTGTCCTGGTCTTGGTCCTGGTCTGGGTCCTGGTCTGGATCAGTGGACGGAGGTGCTGTCTTTGGTTGGTGGGAGGTTCTGTTGAAGTTCTCCTGAACACATTCAGTGAAAACACACACATACATTCAGTTCAGTTGTGTGGATGAAAACCTGGTGGAGAAGAGTCCATGTGTGAAGAAACCAAGGTTTACACAAAGACTGCAAAGGCCTGAAATGAACCGTAGGAACTGTAGGAACTGTATAAACTGTAGGAACTGTGTAAACTATATAAACTGTAGGAACTGTATAAACTGTATGAACTGTGTAAACTATATAAACTGTAGGAACTGTATAAACTCTAGGAACTGTAAGAACTGTGTAAACTATATAAACTGTAGGAACTGTAGGAACTGTGTAAACTATATAAATTGTAGGAACCGTAGGAACTGTATAAACTGTAGGAACTGTGTAAACTATATAACTGTAGGAACTGTATAAACTGTAGGACTGTATAAACTGTAGGAACTGTAGGAACTGTATAAACTGTAGATACTGTAAGAACTGTGTAAACTATATAACTGTAGAACTGTATAAACTGTAGGAACTGTAGGAACTGTAAGAACTGTGTAAACTGTAGGAACTGTATAAACTGTAGGAACTGTAAGAACTGTGTAAACTATATAAACTGTAGGAACTGTAAGAACTGTGTAAACTATATAAACTGTAGGAACTATATAAACTGTAGGAACTGTATAAACTGTAGGAACTGTAGTAACTGTATAAACTGTAGGAACTGTAAGAACTGTATAAACTATATAAACTGTAGGAACTGTAGGAACTGTATACACTGTAGGAACTGTAGGAACTGTGTAAACTATATAAACTGTAGGAACTGTAGGAACTGTATAAACTGTAGGAACTGTGTAAACTATATAAACTGTAAACTGTATAAACTGTAGGAACTGTGTAAACTATAGGAACTGTATAAACTGTAGGAACTTTGTAAACTATATAAACTGTATAAACTGTAGGAGCTGTATAAACATTAGGAACTGTGGGAACTGTAGAAACTGTAGGAACTGTAGGAACTGTATAAACTGTAGGAACTGTATAAACTGTATAAACTGTATGAACTGTATAAACTGTAGGAACTGTAGGAACTGTGTAACTGGATAAAGTGTATGAACTGTAGGAACTGTATAAACTGTATAAACTGTAGGAACTGTTAAAACTGTATAAACTGTAGGAACTGTAAACTGTATGAACTGTAGGAACTGTGTAAACTGTATAAACTGTAGGAACTGTAAAAACTGTAGGAACTGTAGGAACTGTATAACTGTAGGAACTGTAGGAAATGTATAAACTGTATGAACTGTGGGAACTGTATAAACTGTAGGAACTGTATAAACGTATAAACTGTAGGAACTTTAGGACTGTGTAAACTGTATAAACTGTATAAACTGTGGGAACTGTATAAACTGTAGGAACTGTAGTAACTGTATAAACTGTAGGAACTGTAAGAACTGTGTAAACTATATAAACTGTAGGAACTGTAGGAACTGTGTAACTATATAATTGTAGGAACTGTATAAACTGTAGGAACTGTATAAACTGTAGGAACTGTAGGACTATAAACTGTAGATACTGTAAGAACTGTAAACGATATAAACTGTAGGAACTGTATAAACTGTAGGAACTGTAAGAACTGTGTAAACTAATAAACTGTAGGAACTGTAAGAACTGTGTAAACTATATAAACTGTAGGAACTGTAGGAACTATATAACTGTAGGAACTGTATAACTGTAGGAACTGTAGTAACTGTATAAACTGTAGGAACTGTAAGAACTGTGTAAACTATATAAACTGTAGGAACTGTAGGAACTGTATACACTGTAGGAACTGTAGGAACTGTGTAACTATATAACTGTATGAACTGTAGGAACTGTATAAACTGTAGGAACTGTGTAAACTATATAAACTGTAGGAACTGTATAAACTGTAGGAACTGTAAGAACTGTGTAAACTATATAAACTGTAGGAACTGTAGGAACTGTATACACTGTAGGAACTGTAGGAACTGTGTAAACTATATAAACTGTAGGAACTGTATAAACTGTAGGAACTGCGTAAACTATAAAAACTGTAGGAACTGTATAAACTGTAGGAACTGTATAAACTGTAGGAACTGTAGGAACTGTATAACTGTAGATACTGTAAGAACTGTGTAAACTATATAAACTGTAGGAACTGTATAAACTGTAGGAACTGTAAGAACTGTGTAAACTATATAAACTGTAGGAACTGTAAGAACTGTGTAAACTATATAAACTGTAGGAACTGTAGGAACTATATAAACTGTAGGAACTGTATAAACTGTAGGAACTGTAGTAACTGTATAAACTGTAGGAACTGTAAGAACTGTGTAAACTATATAAACTGTAGGAACTGTAGGAACTGTATAAACTGTAGGAACCTGTGTGTGTAACTATATAAACTGTATGAACTGTAGGAACTGTATAACTGTAGGAACTGTGTAAACTATATAAACTGTAGGAACTGTATAACTGTAGGAACTGTATAACTGTAGGAACTTTGTAAACTATATAAACTGTATGAACTGTATAAACTGCAGGAACAGGTAGGAACTGTATAAACTGTAGGAGCTGTATGCTGTATAAACTGTATAAACTGTAAGCTGTATAAACTTTAGGAACTGTAGGAACTGTAGAAACTGTAGAAACTGTAGAGCTGTAGGAACTGTATAAACTGTAGGAACTGTATAAACTGTATAAACTGTATGACTGTATAAACCGTAGGAACTGTAGAACTGTGTAAACTGGATAAGTGTATGAACTGTAGGAACTGTATAAACTGTATAACTGTAGGAACTGTATAAACTGTAGAAACTGTATAAACTGTAGGAACTGTGTAAACTGTATGAACTGTAGGAACTGTGTAAACTGTAAAACTGTAGGAACTGTAAAACTGTAGGAACTGTAGGAACTGTATAAACTGTAGGAACTGTATAACTGTATGAACTGTAGGAAATGTATAAACTGTATGAACTGTGGGAACTGTATAAACTGTAGGAACTGTATAAACTGTATAAACTGTAGGAACTTAGGAACTGTGTAAACTGTATAAACTGTAAACTGTGGGAACTGTATAAACGTAGGAACTGTAGTAACTGTATAAACTGTAGGAACTGTAAGAACTGTGTAAACTATATAACTGTAGAACTGTAGTACTGTAAGAACTGTGTAAACTATATAAACTGTAGGAACTGTAGGAACTGTGTAAACTATATAAACTGTAGGAACCGTAGGAACTGTATAAACTGTAGGAACTGTGTAAACTATATAAACTGTAGGAACTGTATAAACTGTAGGAACTGTGGGAACTGTATAAACTGTAGGAACTGTATAAACTATATAAACTGTAGGAACTGTATAAACTGTAGGAACTGTAGTAACTGTATAAACTGTAGGAACTGTAAGAACTGTGTAAACTATATAAACTGTAGGAACTGTAGGAACTGTATACACTGTAGGAACTGTAGGAACTGTGTAAACTATATAAACTGTATGAACTGTAGGAACTGTATAAACTGTAAGAACTGTGTAAACTATATAAACTGTAGGAACTGTAGGAACTGTGTAAACTATATAAACTGTAGGAACCGTAGGAACTGTATAACTGTAGGAACTGTGTAAACTATATAAACTGTAGGAACTGTATAAACTGTAGGAACTGTGGGAACTGTATAAACTGTAGGAACTGTATAAACTATATAAACTGTAGGAACTGTAAGAACTGTGTAAACTATATAAACTGTAGGAACTGTAGGAACTATATAAACTGTAGGAACTGTATAAACTGTAGGAACTGTAGTAACTGTATAAACTGTAGGAACTGTAAGAACTGTGTAAACTATATAAACTGTAGGAACTGTATACACTGTAGGAACTGTAGGAACTGTGTAAACTATATAAACTGTAGGAACTGTATAAACTGTAGGAACTGTGTAAACTATATAAACTGTAGGAACTGTATAACTGTAGAACTGTATAAACTGTAGGAACTTTGTAAACTATATAAACTGTATGAACTGTATAAACTGCAGGAACTGTAGGAACTGTAGAAACTGTAGGAGCTGTAGGAACTGTATAAACTGTAGGAACTGTATAAACTGTAGGAACTGTAGGAACTGTAGAAACTGTAGAAACTGTAGGAGCTGTAGGAACTGTATAAACTGTAGGAACTGTATAAACTGTATAAACTGTATGAACTGTATAAACTGTAGGAACTGTGTAAACTGGATAAAGTGTATGAACTGTAGGAACTGTATAAACTGTATAAACTGTAGGAACTGTATAAACTGTAGAAACTTAGAAACTGTAGAACTGTGTAAACTGTATGACTGTAGGAACTGTATAAACTGTAGGAACTGTAGGAACTGTAAAACTGTATAAACTGTAGGAACTGTATAAACTGTATGAACTGTAGGAAATGTATAAACTGTATGATTGTGGGAACTGTATACTGTAGGAACTGTATAAACTGTATAAACTGTAGGAACTTTAGGAACTCTGTAAACTGTATAAACTGTAGGAACTGTATAAACTGTAGGAACTGTAGGAACTGTATAAAGTGTATAAACTGTATAAACTGTGGGAACTGTATAAACTGTATGAACTGTAGGAACTGTGTAAACTGTATGAACTGTAGGAACTGTATAAACTGTAGGAACGGTATAAACTGTAGGAACTGTAGGAACTGTAGAAACTGTAGGAACTGCATAAACTGTATAAACTGTAGGAACTGTATAAACTGTATGAGCTGTAGGAACTGTACAAACTGTAGGAGCTGTAGGAACTGTATAAACTCTATAATCTGTAGGAACTGTATAATCTGTATGAACTGTAGAACTGTATAACTGTATAAACTGTAGGAACTGTATAAACATTAGGAACTGTAGAAACTGTAGGAACTGCATAAACTGTATGAACTGTAGAACTGTGTAAACTGTATAAACTGTAGGAACTGTATAAACTGTAGAACTGTATAAACTGTATGAGCTGTAGGAACTGTGTAACTGTAGGAACTGTAGGAACTGTATAAAGTGTATAAACTGTAGGAACTGTATAAACTGTAGGAACTGTGTAAACTGTAGGAACTGTATAAACTGTAGGAACTGTAAGAACTGTGTAACCATATAACTGTATGAACTGTAGAACTGTGTAAACTGTAAACTGTATGAACTGTAGGAACTGTGTAAACTCTATAAACTGTATGAACTGTAGGAACTGTAGAAACGGTATAACTGTAGGAACTGTATAAACTGTAGGAACTGTAGAAACTGTAGGAACTGTAGAAACTGTAGGAACTGTAGGAACTGTATAACTGTAGGAACTGTATAAACTGTAGGAACTGTAGGAACTGTATAAACTGTAGGAACTGTGTAACTGTATGAAGTGTATAAACTGTAGAACTGTATAAACTGTATGAACTGTAGGAACTGTGTAAACTGTATAAAGTGTAAAACTGTAGGAACTGTATAAACTGTAGGAACTGTAGGAACGTGTAAACTGTATAACTGTAGGAACTGTATAAACTGTAGGAACTGTAAAACTGTGTAAACTATATAAAACTGTAGGAACTGTAAGAACTGTGTAAACCATATAAACTGTATGAACTGTAGGAACTGTGTAAACTGTATAAACTGTATGAACTGTAGGAACTGTGTAAACTCATAACTGTATGAACTGTAGAACTGTAGAACGGTATAAACTGTAGGAACTGTATAAACTGTAGGAACTGTGTAAACTATATAAACTGTAGGAACTGTAGGAACTGTAAAACGGTATAAACTGTAGGAACTGTATAAAACTGTATAAACTGTAGGAACTGTGTAAACTGTATAACTGTAGGAACTGTATAAACTGTATGAACTGTAGGAACTGTGTAAACTGCATAAGTGTATAAACTGTAGGAACTGTATAAACTGTAGGAACTGTGTAATCTGTATAAACTGTAGGAACTGTATAAACTGTAGGAACTGCAGAAACTGTATAAACTGTAGGAACTGTATAACTGTAGGAAGTGTAGGAACTGTATAAACTGTAGGAACTGTGTAATCTGTATAAACTGTAGGAACTGTATAAACTGTAGGAACTGTAGGAACTGTATAAACTGTAGGAACTGTATAAACTGTAGGAACTGTAGGAACTGTATAAACTGTATAAAGTATATAAACTGTAGGAACTGTATAAACTGTATAAACTGTATGAACTGTATGACTGTAGGACTGTGTAACTGTATAAAGTGTATAAACTGTAGGAACTGTATAACTGTATAAACTGTATGAACTGTAGGAACTGTGTAACTGTATAAAGTGTATAAAACTGTAGGAACTGTAGAAACTGTAGGAACTGTAGGAACAGTGTAAACTGTATAAACTGTAGGTACTGTATAAACTGTATAAACTGTAGAACTGTATAAACTGTAGGAACTGTGTAACTGTAGGAACTGTATAAACTGTATAAACTGTAGAACTTGTAAACTGTAGGAACTGTAGGAACTGTATAAACTGTAGGAACTGTATAACTGTATAAACTGTATGAACTGTAGAACTGTGTAACTGTAGGAACTGTAGGAACTGTGTAAACTGTATAAACTGTAGGAACTGTATAAACTGTAGGAACTGTAGGAACTGTGTAAACTGTATAAACTGTATAAACTGTAGGAACTGTATAAACTGTAATAAACTGTATGAACTGTATGAACTGTAGGAACTGTGTAAACTGTAGGAACTGTATAAACTGTAGGAAATGTATAAACTGTATAAACTGTATAAACTGTAGGAACTGTATAAACTGTATAAAGTGTATAAACTGTAGGAACTGTATAAACTGTATAAACTGTATGAACTGTATAAACTGTATAAACTGTAGGAACTGTATAAACTGTATAAACTGTAGGAACTGTGTAAACTGTAGGAACTGTAGGAACTGTGTAAACTGTAGGAACTGTAGGAACTGTGTAAACTGTATAAAGTGTATAAACTGTATAAACTGTAGGAACTGTGTAAACTGTATAAACTGTAGGAACTGTATAAACTGTATGAACTGTAGGAACTGTGTAAACTGTATAAAGTGTATAAACTGTAGGAACTGTATAACTGTAGGAACTGTGCAATCTGTAATAAACTGTAGGAACTGTAAAAACTATATGAACTATAGGAACTGTTAAACTGTAGGAACTGTGTAATCTGTATAAACTGTAGGAACTGTAGGAACTGTATAACTGTAGGAACTGTAAAAACTATATGAACTGTAGGAACTGTATAAACTGTAGGAACTGTGTAATCTGTAAAACTGTAGGAACTGTATAAACTGTAGGAACTGTAGGAACTGTATAAACTGCATAAACTGTAGGAACTGTATAAACTGTATAAAGTGTAGGACTGTAATTGTAGGAACTGTAGGAACTGTATGAACTGTAGGAACTGTGTAAACTGTAAAAAGTGTAAAACTGTAGGAACTGTTTAAACTGTAGGAACTGTGTAATCTGTATACACTGTAGGAACTGTATAACTGTAGGAACTGTAAACTGTATAAACTGTAGGAACTGTAGGAACTGTAAACTGTATAAAGTGGTATAAACTGTATGAACTGTATAACTGTAGGAACTGTGTAAACTGTATAAAGTGTATAAACTGTAGGAACTGTATAAACTGTAGGAACTGTGTAATCTGTATTAACTGTAGGAACTGTATAAACTGTAGGAACTGTAGGAACTGTAGAAACTGTATGAACTGTAGGAACTGTGTAAACTCTACAAAGTGTATAAACTGTATGAACTGTATAAACTGTATAAACTGTAGGAACTGTATAAACTGTATAAACTGTATGAACTGTAGGAACTGTATAAAGTGTATAAACTGTATGAACTGTAGGAACTGTGTAAACTGTATAAACTGTAGGAACTGTATAAACTGTATAAAGTGTATAAACTGTAGGAACTGTATAAACTGTAGGAACTGTAGGAACTGTATAAACATTAGGAACTGTAGAAACTGTAGAAACTGTAGGAGCTGTAGGAACTTTATAAACTGTAGGAACTGTAGAAACTGTAGAAACTGTAGGAACTGTATAAACTGTAGGAACTGTAGGAACTGTATAAACTGTAGGAACTGTATAAACTGTATGAACTGTATGAACTGCATGAACTGTAGGAACTGTGTAAACTGTATAAAGTGTATGAACTGTATAAACTGTAGGAACTGTATAAACTGTAGGAACTGTATAAACTGTAGGAACTGTAGGAACTGTGTAAACTGTATAAACTGTAGGAACTGTATAAACTGTAGGAACTGTAGAAACTGTATAAACTGTAGGAACTGTATAAACTGTATGAACTGTAGAAATGTATAACTGTATGAACTGTGGGAACTGTATAAACTGTAGGAACTGTATAAACTGTATAAACTGTAGAACTTTAGGAACTGTGTAAACTGTATAAACTGTAGGAACTGTGTAAACTGTATAAAGTGTATAAACTGTATATGTATGAACTGTGGGAACTGTATAAACTGTATGAACTGTAGGAACTGTATAAACTGTATAACGGTATAAACTGTAGGAACTGTAGAACTGTAGAAACTGTAGAACGCATAAACTGTATAAACTGTAGAGCTGTAGGAACTGTATAAACTGTATGAGCTAGGAACTGTACAACTGTAGGGCTGTAGGAACTGTATAAACTCTATAACTGTAGGAACTGTATAATCTGTATGAACTGTATAAACTGTAGGAACTGTAGGAACTGTATAAACATTAGGAACTGTAGGAACTGTAAAACTGTAGGAACTGCATAAACTGTATGAACTGCAGAACTGTTTAAACTGTATAAACTGTAGGAACTGTATAAACTGTATAGCTGTAGGAACTGTGTAAACTGTATAAACTGTAGGAACTGTATAAACTGTAGGAACTGTAAACTGTATAAACTGTAGGAACTGTATAAACTGTAGGAACTGTAGGAACTGTGTATCTGTATAAACTGAGGAACTGTATAAACTGTAGGAACTGTAACTGTAGGAACTGTGTAATCTGTATAAACTGTATAACTGTAGGAACTGTATAAACTGTATGAACTGTAGGAACTGTGTAACTGTATAAAGTGTAAAACTGTAGGAACTGTGTAAACTGTATGAACTGTAGGAACTGTGTAAACTGTATAACTGTAGACCTGTATAAACCGTATAAACTGTATGAACTGTAGAACTGTGTAAACTACAATAAGTGTATAAACTGTAGGCTGTATAACTGTAGGAACTTAGGAACTGTGTAATCTGTATAAACTGTAGAACTGTATAAACTGAGGAACTGTGTAAACTGTATAAACTGTATAACTGTAGGAACTGTATAAACTGTATGAACTGTAGGAACTGTGTAAACTGTATAACTGTAGAACTGTATAAACTGTATGAAATGTAGGAACTGTGTAACTGTATAACTGTAGGAACTGTATAAACTGTATGAAATGTAGGAACTGTGTAAACTGCATAAAGTGTATAAACTGTAGAACGTATAAACTGAGGAACTGTAGAACTGTGTAATCTGTATAAACTGTAGGACTGTATAAACGTAGGAACTGCAGAAACTGTATAAACTGTAGGAACTGTATAAACTGTAGGAACTGTATAAACTGTAGGAACTGTGTAATCTGTATAAACTGTAGGAACTGTATAACTGTAGGAACTGTAGGAACTGTATAAACTGTATAAACTGTATGAACTGTAGGAACTGTGTAAACTGTATAAAGTGTATAAACTGTAGGAACTGTATAAACTGTATAAACTGTATGAACTGTAGGAACTGTGTAAACTGTAGGAACTGTAGGAACTGTGTAAACTGTATAAACTGTAGGAACTGTATAAACTGTATAAAGTGTATAAACTGTAGGAACTGTAGGAACTGTAGGAACTGTGTAAACTGTATAAAGTGTATAAACTGTAGGAACTGTATAAACTGTATGAACTGTAGGAACTGTGCAAACTGTATAAAGTGTATAAACTGTAGGAACTGTATAAACTGTATAAACTGTAGGAACTGTAGGAACTGTGTAAACTGTATAAACTGTATAAACTGTAGGAAATGTATAAACTGTATGAACTGTAGGAACTGTGTAAACTGTAGGAACTGTAGGAACTGTGTAATCTGTATAAACTGTAGGAACTGTAGGAACTGTATAAACTGTATAAACTGTATAAACTGTATGAACTGTAGGAACTGTGTAAACTGTATAAACTGTATAAACTGTAGGAACTGTATAAACTGTATGAACTGTAGGAACTGTGTAAACTGCATAAAGTGTAGGAACTGTGTAAACTGTAGGAACTGTAGGAACTGTGTGAAGTGTAGGAACTGTAGGAACTGTGTAAACTGTATAAAGTGTATGAAGTGTATGAAGTGTTGAGTGAACAGGTGGGTTTGGAACCCATGCCTGCAGGGTGTGTTGGCCACTGGCGCAGACAGTGGACCTGTGCTCTGTTCCAGGTCAGACATTCCAACTGCAGATGAGTGATGTCAGTAACACACAGGAACAGCAGGTGTGAAGGACTGGTGTACCACATGTGCATCCTGTGTTCCTGGAACATGGGAAATGTCACATATACACCAACATATATGCATATCTACACAAATCTATGCACTGACACCAACATAGGCACATATATATACAAATATGCGTATATACAAAAATATGCACATACACACATATGCACAAATATATGCACTTATACACACACATAGGCACTACACACACACATAGGCACATATACACACACATAGGCACAACACACACACATGCACATAGGCACATACACACACACATAGGCACATAGGCTACATGACCACACACTAGGCCATAGGCACATACACACACACATAGGCACATACACACACATAGGCACATACCCACACATAGGCACCATACACCAACATAGGCACATACACACACATAGGCACATACACACACATAGGCCACTACACACACATAGCCATACACACACACATAGGCACATATACACACACATAGGCACATACACACACACATAGGCACATACACACACATAGGCACATACACACACACATAGGCACATACACACACACATAGGCACATATACACACACATAGGCACATATACACACACATAGGCACATATACACATATACAGGGTGTCCCATAAGTCTCCATACATAGGAGACAATACATTCCATACAAATATGGTTCTAACATGTATTTCTGTATATTTCAGATAACCCAAAGAATGCATTAGAATAAAGAGCAACGAATTGAAATCATCCTGATGGCCGGTTCAGCGAGCATAGTATGGTTACAAGCGCATTTAACAGAAAAACATGGGAGAGTATCACACACGACACTGTGGCAAAACTTATTGTCAAGTTTCAAAAAAACAGGAATGTTTTGGATCAATTTGTTCCCGACAAAATGGCAGTCATATAGAGCATATTATATAAATAAAAAATGGTTTATGTCAAGAAACGTTCATTTTTCCTATGTATGGAGACTTATGGGACACCCTGTATATACAAATATATGCATAATACAAAATTATGCACATACACACATATGCACAAATAATGCACATATACACACATATGTACATATACACACATATCTGTTCATATACACACAGGTCCTGCACATGTACACACACATGTGTTACATATACACACATATGTGTCACATATACACACACATACACACAGCTGTCACATATACACACATATCTGCACATACACACATATATACACTATATACACGTATCTGTCACATATATACACGTGTCACATATACACACATAATGTGTCATAGATACACACATATTTGTCACATACACACATTGTGTCACATATACACACATATCTGCACATATACACACATATATACACGTATACACACATATATGCACATATACACACACATATACGTACATATACACACATATATGCACATATACACACATATACCACATATACACATATACCACACATATACACATATATATCTGTTAAATGTGCATGGGTGGTGCATGTGAAACCAGTCTCTGGTCCCAGATCACCCCAGACCCAGTTCAAATGCAGTGTACCAGCATGGGTTTGTTTGAAAGTTCCATTACCAGGATTCCTTGAAGTTCCTGAATGGCTGACTTGGAGGGCAGCCTCTCCATCTGATAAAAGGAAAAAGATGGGTTTGGTCAAATAACAGCAGTCTGACACATTAGACTTATTTTGCTCCTCATTCTCCACTTAGGAGGCTAAACTGCACCTCTTAGCACACCTGGAGGACGTATGCCTTTCCACAAGAAACAAATGTGTCAGCGCACAATCATTTCAATTTTCTCCTCCTCATTATGTCTAATTACCTCTGAGAACAGGTCCTAATGCTATCTAATTTACTGGAGCTGTTGTGGCAGACAGACCAACACAGACTAAAAGACGTCTTGGCCATATGTCATGTTTTATCCAAACAGCAGCAGCTCTTAGATATCCCACACACTGATGGATTTAAGAGCTCTCACAATATACGCTACACAATTGTACACACACACACACACACACACACACACACACTCAGCCCTTTGAGCTGAAACTAAATGTGCTGTCAGAATCACTACATTTCATGGAGCTCCCTCTATAACCTGACTTGTGTTTCATAGCTTCGTGTCGTCAGTGTTCAGACTTTACTTCTGTAGGTGGCGCTCTTATTCCTGCACAAAACACACATGAGCTGTAACAAACTGCCTGTGTCAAACACAGTCCAGCAGAAATGATGTCAACTGCAAAAGCAGACGTACACATTCAGACGGTGGCTTCAAGGGTATAATATAATAATATATAGTTTTGGGTTTTTCATTCTAGTTTAGTTTTATTAGTTTGACCTTTTTTCTCTAATTCAGTTCATTTAATTCATTTTAGAGCAGGTTTGATAGTTTTTATTAGTTTTCATTTTTTCTAAATGCTTAGTTTCAGTTCAGTTGTAGTTCAGTTGTAGTTCAGTTGTAGTTTAGTTGTAGTTTAGGTGTAGTTCAGTTGTAGTTTAGTTGTAGTTTAGTTGTAGTTCAGTTGTAGTTCAGTTGTAGTTTAGTTGTAGTTCAGTTGTAGTTCAGTTGTATTTCAGTTGTAGTTCAGTTGTAGTTCAGTTGTAGTTCAGTTGTAGTTCAGTGGTCTCTTTTCTCTTCTTCTCTGTGCTCCTATTCAAATCAATCCCAGACAGGACTCTGCTGCTTTAGTCTCCATGTTTCCAGGTAGAGTGGGGACCAGAAGACGACTGGAAACCACAAGTGAACACAAGTGACGGAGCAAAAAGTGTCGTATGGAGGACAGCACAGAAAACTGAGAGACAAAGAAATCCATTTAACATCAATCTGACAGTGACAAAGACCAAAACCAGGAATTTGATCAGAATTTTTATCCGTTTTAGTTAGTTTAGTAAACACACAATACAGTTTCAGTTAGTGATGGTTTTTTTCTTATAATTATAATTTTTATTTATTCAGTGAATGAAAATGTTTTATAATTCTAGTTTTCATCATTTCGTTAGTTTTTCATGATAATAACCTTGGTTGGCTTAAGAGTCTGGTTTCAACTGGCTCCATATGTAAAGTGTCATGAGAAAACTTGATTGATTGATTGATGATTGATTGATTGACTGATACAGTTAAACCCTGCACCAACCAAACCAGGAGGAAAACTATGGGGTTAGGCCTGGTGTCCAAATATTCACATACATTAAACCAGATGTGTGTTCATATGAGTCTGTAGTTGGACAGAAATAAATGTGTGTAAACTGTTGAATGAGTTCAGTCGTTCATTAAATGTATTGTGTGTATTTGATCGAATATGAATGAATAAGTTTAGACAGAATTCCAAACAGGAAACCCAACTGGACCAGTGCTCTTTCTCCGATATCATGAATATGAATTCACCAACAGGACTGTACTGTGGTACATCGTCCCACTTCACAGACATGATTTTCTGGAGCAGAAGATCCATGGATTCACAGACTGACCATGAGTTCAGGGTCCAGTTCAGGTCCAGATGAGGTTCAGATCAGGGTCCAGATCAGGTCCAGATCAGGCAGGATCACTGGTCCAAGATGGACGACCAAATCAGAGAACCAAACCAGGTCCATCCAAACCATTAGTCCAATGTTCTGTCCAACTGTAGAAGGAAACCTGAACTCATGGTCAGTCTGTGAATCCATGGATCCTCTGCTCCAGAATAATGTCTGGGACTAACCCTAACCCTAACCCAAGGACCAGCCCCAACTCTAACCCTAGGATTAACCCTAACCCTAACCCAGTGGTTCTTAACCTGTGGCGGTACTGAACCCCACCAGTTTCAGATGCGCATTCACTGAACCCTTCTTTATTAAAAATACAATATGATTTTTTTCAATTCAAGACCAAGCATATGTTTTACTGGTGCCCAAAATGAACCGTGCATTAACCTTTCACAAAGACATGACCTTTTTTAATACTACCACACTGAAATGGTTTTAATTTTTAACCTTATGTATTCCAATAATGAACTTATTGTATTATGCTATTATCATTTTGAACATTTTAACACACACCCATCACCTAATTTCCATCAGGCTACAATAATAATGAATATTTACTGCAAATCAGTGGACTTCTGCTGTTGTGTATGTGTATGTGTAGGCCATCATGTCAACCCAGTTTCGTTTCATCTCGCTCCGAACTTTCTGAACCATGCAATTTTGACATAAAAAAAAAAAAAAATTGCATGTAGTGTATCAAAAAAAAAAAAGTTCTCGTTATACTCCTTCAGTATTTTTGTGATCGTTGTTTTATTACGGCACTAGCTCGGCTTTAGCGTAATACGATTTCTCCATCTGCGACGGTGCGTCGGTTGTCACATGATTGTAACTGACCAATGCGGTGACCGAAAAATGTAAACAAACGCTACACATGGATGCCTCCGTGGTTAACAGGAAATAGCAAAAGTCATAACAACAATGTGGAAAATACTCGAATAATTCACCGTCAGACGAGTGGAAGACATTATAAACACTTCCGGATGTGTTGTAGTGCTATAAGCAACAACAGTCCACCGCGTATATTGGATGTCAGTCAGAGAAAGAGTCTCCGAAGCCGTTTGTTTACATACACGGACCTAGCCCGACACACACACCTGACTAATGAGTCGAGTGTGTGTGTTGCCCTCCGCCGAACCCCTGAGACTGACTCACCGAACCCCTAGGGTTCGATCGAACCCAGGTTAAGAACCACTGCCCTAACCCTAGCCCTAGGATTGGTTCCTGGTGGTCCGGCCCTGGGGTAGATGATGAGTTTGGACTCTACGTACCCGTCTCCTGCCTCGGTTTGGTGCCTGGCCAACGGTCGAAGCTGGACTCCTTTCTTAAATCCTCTGCATCATTTCCTCCACTGCCTGCTGCCTGACGTCCACTTCTACAACAGACAGACGACAGACATTACTGCTGTTACTGCGTCATCAGAACCACAGACCCACACAGACGGAACATCCAGGAGCCAGAGAACATCACTACTGTCCCAGCCAGCATTCTATCTACAAATGATGATACATTTCATGACATTTTCTGTAAATTTAATGATATTTATTTTTTATAACATGACTGCATGGAAGGTCCTATTTTTGATTTTATTTTTAATTACATATTGGAAAACTGTCGATTTGTGGTTGACTTGAATGCTTGTATTAGACCCTCTGCAGTTTTTCAGTGACATTCACAGCCTTTGATGAGCCCAAAATGACAACATTTAAAGGGAACGAGGCAACACTTTTACTTCAATTAAACACTTTCACAGTAATGGTGATGGTTAAATGTCTTGTTATGGGTTGAATGGAAGCCCCTCCCCCTACCCAATGGCACCTATAGGGCTGAATATGCCATTTGCAACTTCTCAGTACCGTCCTGGAGCCTAGATCTGGTCTTGGTGGTCCAAGATCTTGTGTCTCGCAAGAAACATCCCAGTTTGCGGCACAACCACACAAACACACCCCCCAACAGGTGCCGCTGGTAACAGCACCGGAGGCCAGGAGGGTGAAGTGTCTTGCTCAAGGACACAACAGCACATGACTAGGATGGAGCAGGATTCGAACCATTCCAACCCTTCGGTTATTGACGACCCACTCTACTTCCTGAGCCACAGCCGCCCCACAAGCTAGTCAGACATCATGCTGACATCAGCTGACAAACATCATGTCCCCAGCAGGTGTAGAGACCTCATCTCTAATTACTACAACACTTTCAGAATGAGAGTCTCTTCAAGTGCATCAAGCTGGCACAAGGTGGAGACTGGCATCATCACAGGGTGCACTATTTCTGTAACTCTGTTCTCCCTTGCAATGAACATGCTCACTAAATCTGCTGAACCAGAGTGCAGAGGTCCCCAAAGCAATTCAGGACAACGGCACCCACCCATTAGGTCCTTCGTGGATGATCTTACAGTCACGACTGAATCTGTCCCAGGCTGCTGGTGGATTCTGAAGGGACTTGAAAGGCTGGTGAAGTGGGCCCGGATGCGTTTCAAACCCGCCAAGTCGAGATCCATGGTGCTGAAGAAGGCTGGAGGACGAGGTCCGGTTTTAAATCTCAGGCTCAGTCATTCCAACCATCACAGAGGAACCTGTCAAGAGCTTCAGACAGGTTTTTGACAGCACTCTAAGAGACGCAACATCCATCTAGTCAACCTGCTCTGAGTTGGATGGATGGCTGAATTGGTGGACAAGTCCAGCCTACCTGGAAAGTTCAAAGCCTGAGGGTATCAACACAGCATTCTTTCCAGGATGCTGTGGCCCCTTCTTATCTATGCTGTCCCAGTCACAACTGTGGAGGCCCTGGAGAGGAAGTTACAGGAGATCTCCAGAGATGACTTGGTTGCCCAATAGCCTGAGCAGCATCGCATTCTAGGGGCAGTCAAACTGCAACCTGCCCTTCAAATCCTTGGAGGAGGAATTCAAGGTATCAAGAGCTAGAAATGGTGCAGTACAGGGACTAAAGTGATCTGAAGGTGGCCAAAAGCTGGAATCCAGGTGAGGACTGGTAGGAAGTGGAGGGTGGAGGATGCTGTCCAAGATGCAGTGCAAGGTTGCACCACAGGAGCCTGTGGGAGTGGTCACCAAAGCCGTGCAGGGCATGGAGTCTTTCCAACTCCCCAATTGAACATCCAGGGGAAGGAAAGGCAAGCGCCTTGTTCAGAATGAGGTGAGAGCAGCAGTGGAGGAGTCAAGATCCTGCAAGACAATGGGGATGAAGCAACAGGGAGCCTAGACCAGATGGGAGAATGTGGTCAAGAGGAAGGTCACCTGGACTGAGCTTTGAGAAGCTGAGCCTTACCACATCAAATTCCTCATCCAGGCAGTGCATGATGTGCTTCCAAGCCCGTCAGACCTGCACACATGGGCATAGCAGAGACACCAGCATGCCCTTGTGTTCCAAGCAAGGAAACCCTGGAACATATCCTCAGCTGCTGTACTCAGGCACTTGGAGATGGATGGTACTGATGGAGGCATGACCAAATCCTTAAGACCATTGTTGAAGCCATCAGTGCTGGACTTGTGTGGGCAAAGCAGCTCTGATCCTCCAAGAAATCAATCCCCTTCGTCAGAGCTGGGGAACAGGTAACCCCTGCCAGAAGAAACTCTGCAGGACTCCTGACCTCTGTGAAAGATTGGCAGCTGTTGGTGGACCTCGAGCAGCAGCTGAAGTTTCCCAGCCACATCACTGTGACCTCCTTCAGACCAGACACTGTCCTCCTGTCTGAGTCCACCAAACAAGCTGTGCTACTGAAGCTGACAGTTCTGTGGGAAGTCCACCTGGAAGAGGCCTTTGAGACAAAGTTCTTCAAGTACACGGTGGGACTGGTCAGTGACTGTCAACAAGCTGGACGGTGAGCGAGGTGCCTCCCTATGGAGGTTGGATGCAGAGGGTTAGCAGCCCGTTCTTTGGTCAGAGCCTTTAGCGTTCTAGCATCAAGGGAGAGAGAAAGAGGAGAGACATCTGCAGAACCACCGAAGGGGCACAAGATGGCTGTGGATTAAAAGAAGAGGGCCATGGAGTCATGGTAGCTAAGCCATCTGGACACAAACCGAGGTCTGATCAGGCCCAGCTGGGTCACCTGGAGAACGGTGTATGACGGTGAAAGACCCCAAAAGCACCCGATGATTCCAAGAACATCACTGACGATGTGTTCAGAGGCATCAGCGGATGTACGAACACAGCAGTATTATACTGTACAGTTCTATTATACTGTGTAGTTCATATAGTATATAGTTCATATTATCCTAGTTCATATGATCTTCTATTGGTCCAGGTGTGTACCTGGGGGTGTGGCTGAGTCCTGGACCCACCAGTGCGATGTCGGGGCTGATGTCTCTTCTTTTTCGAATCAGTGAGAGGAGGGAGCTTCAGAAAAATACAAACAGAACAGCATCAGAGCAGCACTTCGGGTCACTGGACCAACACGTCGGGATTACACTGTGTTTTTGTCCAGTCTGTCACAGAAACATTCTTACAAGAATAAAAAAACACGTACATCTAAACGGTCTGTCCTGTCTTTATTCTTCTACAGACTACTGGAGCACAGATGAATACTTTCACATGAAAAACAAGTGATAGAAGTGTCCATATCTGCAGTGACCACATGAGCCTGACAGGACTCTGGTGTCACAGGTGCTTTTGCAGTGACTGTTTCTACATCTGATGATTGATATTTTCAGCTCAGATCCGTTAATATTAAAGGGAGACATGTTTGGATGGAGTTTAGGAAACAGTGCATCAGAGCATTAAAGGGTTCTGATCATAAACAGTAATGAACTGAAATAATACTTTAGATGTGTTCCCTTCAGTATCTGATTAAGTCTAAATGATGAACTCGGCAGATGTTACTCAGCCATTTGTCGACACTAATGCCGCGTTTCCACTACGCAGAACCGGCTCAACTCGGCTCGACTCCACTCTGGTACCAGGTCCTATTCCAGACCGTTTCCATTACAGGATACTACCGACTTAAGAGTACCTGGTCGTCATAGCGATGCGGTGCGTTACTTCTGTGTTGTCTGCTCAGAGTTGCTGATAAACTCGCTCATTGCGTGTTGCTCTGTCAAACTCATGCTGAATTTTTACATCCAAACCTCCTGGACAAACCATGGTGTAGTTTTACAGACTGTCCTCATGTGGATTCACCTACTGACAGATTTACTGGAAACTTCTGCATCTGTTTTTGTAACAAGGGCGGGGCACACAGACCACTTGACCATCAGAGGTCTGCAGTGTTGACACAGTGTCACTTTTTAGTATCTGGTCCCCAGTCCTGGAACCTCCGCGGAGGGTGAGACCAAAAAACTAGTACCAGGTACCAGATCCAAGGTCTTTTTTGTAATGGAAACACAAAAGGCCGAGTCAAGTAGAGCCGGGCCGAGCCGAGCCGAGCGCCGAGCCGATACATGTAGTGGAAATGAGGGCATTATTGTTGCTGTTATGGATGATTCCCTGACAAGTTCAAAAGGGTCAAAGTCCAATAAGAGTATGTGACAAGATGATGAAATGTGGTTGGAACCTGAGGGGGTTGGAGACTGGTGATGGAGCTGGAGGAGGAGGTGGAAGGAGGAGGAGTAGGTGTGCAGGGGCAGGTGGAGGGTTGGTCACTGCCTGAAGTCTCTTCTGGAGTATCGTCAACTGGTCCATTAGTCCACCACAGACAAACAGACAGAAGAGCAGGAAGAAGCTCTGGTTAAAGGCACTGACACCCAAAAAAAAAAAAAAACACCACCTGAACCCTAACACCTGGAATTAACACCTGAACACCTGGAATTAACACCTGAACACCTGGAAATTAACACCTGAACACCTGGAATTAACACCTGAACACCTGGAATTAACACCTGACCCTAACACCTGGAATTAGTCAAACATTTGCAGTAAAGCACAGTTTTCAGACACAAACTCTGGATGGATTCTCAGTCAGATGTGGTGAGTGCAGTCAGTGGGTGTAGTCTACGTGATACGCAGGTATACGCTGTATACCCACTACAAAAGGTCCCAAATTTCCGTTATAACCACTGAAAATGCGCAAAGTTACGTATCGGCACGGTTTTTGTGACATACTTTCACTTACCCATTCATAAATTCCACTTCTCTGTGGTACAAAGCAGACACTTTTGGACCTATGGGCTTCCGTCAAGCGTAACGTTACCTGACGTTACTACTAAGGAGTAGTCCAACTGTACGGAGGGAACGACTGGTCTAGTACTAGACAGTGAAGGATAGTGTTGAAAAAATGAAAAGAAAACAAAAACTGCCGTTTCGGGGGACAGTCCAGCTGTGTCTGCTGCTAACGCTAGTATTACTGTAATAGAGCCTGATACTGCAGAGGCCACAGCAGCTTAGCTGATGGTCCAGAAGGACAGTCTGATGACCACACAGTCCTACCTGGTAAGTGGAACTGCTGTATGTTATTATAAAAGTAGTACCTGCTAATGTAATAGCAAGTGACTGGCACACTGAATTATATCGAACACTGGCTAACTGGTGGTTTGGTTGAATTTAATGAGGTGTGGCTGCTGCTCTGTGTGTATGTGTGTGTGTGTGTGTGTGTGTGTGTGTGTGTGTGTGTGTGTGTTTGTAGATGTGAACTGGACCTGTCCATCCTTGTGTACTCAGAGTCAGACAAGGGAATTCAAAAACAGACCTCCTGGTTTGAGTGGAGAAACGGAAAGTTTGTTAAATATTAGACAACAGATAAGCTGTAGAAACCATGTAAATGTACAGAGTTAATGCTATATTCAAATGTTAATATAGTTCATTCATAAAATTATTAATAAAAATTAAATTAATTCATTGGACTCGATCCAGTGGTGCCACAGGGACACATTTCCTGTTCAATAGTCTGTGTTTAAACTAAAGAACTGATCTCCATGTTTAATACATGTATGAACAGGTCTGAGTACGTACTTTCACATTTGGGTAAACATACTTAAAATTACTGAGTATGACACAGGGACTCAAAATTAATATATAATATATATATATAATATACAATATATTTTTTCACCTTCACAAACGCATGTCCAAAACATGCTGGTCTCATATGAAATGGATCCTAAATGAATCCCAGGGCTTAAGCTCTGACGGTGAAGTACATTTGTAATCAATATTGGATAAAATATTGAATGATAAGTTTTTATGAACGCTAATATGTTGTGACACTGGGACAGCAATTTGTACCTTTGTTCAGTAGTCAGAGTAAAGATTTTATTTGAACCTAAAGCATGATAAATATGCTCATAAACTTTTATTTACATACATATTCCAACTGCAGTGATATATACAGATAATAGCAGAGCAGATCAGACTAATAATTGGACTGGACTGAACCTTTCTCTATTATTGTACTGTTGAAGTATAGTTCCTTCAGATTCACAGACTGAAAATATCACTGACACAAGCAGAACAAATATTGTTAAAGTTAATAGTGCATTTACATATTTAGTCCTTTTTAGGTTAATTTAATATTGATCATCTCTTTCTTTTTTTCTACAAGTGATAATGAAATTTTGCAAACAGTTCAATAAAATAGTAAAAAATGAGCCGATTTAAGAACGATGAGAGGTGAAACTTCAATTTATGACACTGATGTCTACTTTCACTTGATTGGTCCCATTGACATCTTAACTGTCCATTAATTAAGACCCCATGTACACCATTAAATGACTGATATGTCAGATAATATAATAACCTAATTCAAGCCCTTGAAAGAGTGGAATTTTTTCCTCCTTTTGTTTCTTTTTCATGCATTTTCTGAGCCATGGCTGCAGATTGTAAAACAGTTCACTCATAGGTTTGGACCCTGTTCAGCAGCTCTGAACGATAACAGAGATACAAAAAGACAACTGGTGTTATAGCTAAAGTTAGTTACTGATGGTTTTGTTTACCTCCAGGTTTTTGTTCACCTCCAGGTTCTATTATTTATTCTTTCACTTTTCTTGATTTGAAACGTCTGTCTTTTCTTGTCACAGGCTGTTGAATAGTTAATTAAAGTCCAGCTGCTAATGACAGTTCCACATCTGGTCTTGCTTACATTGCATTTACATTTAGATCATACATAACCAGTCTGTCATGATCTCACTTATGTGTGGATGTAGACTTTATGCATTAATGAGCATGGTGGTTCTTGTGTGGGGCTGTTTTGGAGCAGCTGCTGCTCTGGGAGGGGTGCTGTGGTACAGATGTAGCTCCAGGATGGACGGGGGTGTATGAGGCTGGGAGGGGAACAACAGAGTATACCCACTAGAATAAACTAGACTGCACCACTGAGCGCAGTAAAGCAAACAGGAAACAAGGACTGAAGAGAAGAACAGCAGGAGGAGACACTGGTTCAACAGCAACTTATCTGTTAGGTATCTACAGTATAATGTCCCTGTGGTTGTGAACAGGTCCAGTAGAACCCTGTTACCTGTATATCTCAGATCCTTGACCTCCTCCTGGGCCTTGGAACACTTGTGTCTCCAGTCCTGGGTCTCCTGGTCCATCAGCTCCAGTGTTCGTCTCAGAGCGTCCACCTCCTTCTGAGCGTCACTCTGCTTCAGTCTATCCTCCATCTGCTTCAGCTGGACACAACACACACACACACAGACGCACACACACACAGACGCGCACACACACACACACACACACACACACACACACACAACACACACATGCACACACACCTTTATTCCAGGGCCTTGATGCTGGGTCACCTCAGGGGCCACCTTCAATTCAAGATTTTTTTTTTTTTTTTTCTTAATTCAAGATATTTTGCTTAAGTCAAGATTTTTTTTTTTTTTTTTTTTTTTGCTTAATTCCGTTTTAGTTTTAGTTTTTTTGGTTAAATAAAAGGTTAAATAAAAAAACATGTTTTTGGCTGAAATCAAGAGTTTTTTGCTTAATTCAAGATTTTTTTTTTTTGCTTAATTCAAGAATTTTTGCTTAATTCAAGGTTTTTTTTTCTTAATTCAACATTTTTTCCCTTAATTAAAGATTGTTTTTTGTTGCTTAATTCACAATTTTTTTCCTTAATTCAAGATTTTTTTTGATTAAGCAAGTGAAAATTTATTTTATGATTTAATGTTATTTTTTGCACTAAAACAGAGAAAAACAATGTGTCATTATTTATGGGCATAATGTGATATATTTGCACATTAAACCCAGAAGAACAACTGGAGTCATTATTTACAGGTTCTTCTGTTCTTATTTGACTTTCCGTCACGTTGGTCTGGATGTGGAGCCTGAACTCAAACCGGTTCTTTGACTGTTTAAACCTTCAGAGTCATTTCTGCACTTCCAGGTTCATTCCACAGGCTGGAGTGGAACCTCTGGGGGGGGGGGGGGGGGGGGGGCAGTTTGGCCCCCGGACCTCATGTTTGACACCCTTGGGTCAGTGCCAGCTGACATTCAGTTCCTCCACCAGGGTTTGAATAGTTCCTTAAGCTCAGCTCCACCTGACACCAGCTCAGACCACTGATCCCACTCAGCTGTAATGGTTTCACACCAGTGCCAGACCAGACACCCCCCCCCCACCCCACCCCCCCCCATGGATGATAATTAAACACAACAATAAAGTACAGAAGCACAGGCATGCAGGTGGAAAGAACGGAGTGGGGGTGGGGGGTCCCTGAACCCTTACAGACCCAAACATCCACCTTTAACCTAAACCATCTACTGTTGGTCCACTAATCCTATCAATCCATGTCAATAATTGGTGTCAAATTACAGATGGTTGTAGGGCCTGTAGCACAAGGGGGCGGAGCCATCTACGAGGGTTTGGAGGTGAGCGAGAGTTAAATGCTAGCGTACTGATTTAGGCAAATGGTAAAGTTCATCAAGCATTTTGTAGTCCAGTCAAACTAGGGTGTGAGTGTGGTGACCACCAAGACCAGCTGGGCTTCAGTGGTGACCACCAAGACCAGCTGGGCTTCAGTGGTGACCACCAAGACCAGCTGGGCTTCAGTGGTGACCACCAAGACCAGCTGGACTTCAGTGGTGACCACCAAGACCACCTGGCCTTCAGTGGTGACCATCAAGACCAGCTGGACTTCAGTGGTGACCACCAAGACCAACTGGGCTTCAGTGGTGACCACCAAGACCAGCTGGACTTCAGTGGTGGTCCTCAACTCTTAGACCAGAAACCTGAGGAGCAGAGGTTGGACCTGCTGTGTTTGGGTACCAGGTCCATGGTGTCTACTAAACAGACCTGGTGAAGGTGGTCCAGTCTCTGTGTCTCCAGGTCCTGGGTCAGTTCAGACACCTGGCTCAGGGCGTCCTGTAGGGCCTGGGTGGGGGAGGAGCTCTGCAGCAGGAGTTGACTCTGTCGCTTCAACTTCTTCTGCTCCACCATCATCTGAAGGAAAGACCAAATAAAACAGAATGTTCCAGCTGACAGAGGTCAGTCCAAACACAAACTGTCGACCGGACGGAGGGTTCAAAGGTCACCTGTCTGGCAAAGCTCTCTGCTTCTGCCCTCAGGTCCTTCTCCAGGTCCAAGGAGTTCTGGAGAACCTGGTATTCTTCTACAGCAAACTGAGACACTGAGGAAACACAGCAACATTTAGAAAACTGAGGCAACACAGCAATGTTTAGAAACCTGAGGCAACACAGCAACGTTTAGAAAACTGAGGCAACACAGCAAACGCTTAGAAAACTGAGGCAACACAGCAACATTTATCCCCTTTTACATACAGTCGCTCTCATATCGTCGGTGTGATCCAATGCCACGTTTCCACTCCATGGAACTGGCTCAACTCCACTCTGGTACCAGGTCCTATTCCAGACCCTTTCCACTCTGGTACCAGGTCCTATTCCAGACCAGGTCCACTCTGGTACCAGGTCCTATTCCAGACCCTTTCCACTCTGGTACCAGGTCCTATTCCAGACCCTTTCCACTCTGGTACCAGGTCCTATTCCAGACCGGTTCCATTCCAGATCCTCCCTCTTTCCAGTCCCTGGTCGTCATAGCGATGCGGTGCGTTCCTTCTGTGTGCTCTGCTCACAGTTGCTGATAAACTCACTGGTTGCCTGTTGTCTGGTCAAACTCCTGCTGAATGTTTGCGTCTGAACCTCCTGGACAAACCATGGTGTAGTTTTACAGACTGTCATCATGTGGATTCACCTACTGACAGATTTACTGGAAAAGGGCGGGGCATACACACCACTGACCAATCAGAGGTCTGCAGTGTTTACACAGTGTCACCTTTAGGATCTGGTCCCCAGTCCTGGAACCTCAGCAGAGAAGGTACCAAAAAACTAGTATCAGGTAACAGATTAAAAAAAAACTAGGACCAGGTACCAGATTCAAAAAAACTAGTACCAGGTACCAGATTCAAAAAAACTAGGACCAGGTACCAGAGTCCAATAAACTAGTACCAGGTACCAGATTCCAAAAAACTCAGAACCAGGTACCAGATTCCAAAAAACTAGTACCAGGTACCAGATTCCAAAAAAACTAGGACCAGGTACCAGATTAAAAAAGAACTAGGACCAGGTACCAGATTCCAAAAAAACTAGTACCAGGTAGCAGATTCCAAAAAACTAGAACCAGGTACCAGATTCCAAAAAAACTAGTACCAGGTACCAGATTCCAAAAAAACTAGAACCAGGTACCAGATTCCAAAAAAACTAGGACCAGGTACCAGATTCCAAAAAAACTAGTACCTGGTAGCAGATTCCAAAAAAACTAGAACCAGGTACCAGATTCCAAAAAAAACTAGGACCAGTACCAGATTCCCAAAAAAACTAGTACCTGGTAGCAGATTCCAAAAAAAACTAGAACCAGGTACCAGATTCCAAAAAAACTAGGACCAGGTACCAGATTCCAAAAAAAACTAGTACCAGGTACCAGATTCCAAAAAACTAGACCAGGTACCAGATTCCAAAAAACTAGGACCAGGTACCAGATTCCAAAAAACTAGTACTGGTAGCAGATTCCAAAAAAACTGAACCAGGTACCAGATTCCAAAAAAACTAGTACCAGGTACCAGATTCCAAAAAAAACTAGTACCAGGTTACCAGATTCCAAAACAACTAGTACCCAGGTAGCAGATTCCAGGTCCCTTTTTCGTAATGGAAACACAAAAAGGCCGAGTCGAGTCGAGCCGATACCAGGTACCCTTGGTGAACCAAAAACACCACCATGTCCCGGTTCTGTAGTTGGGTTTACCTAACGGCCGGCACTTCGACTTCTGTGTCATAACTTCCATCGAACGATGAGGTAAGTGTAGAAAAATAAAAAGATTCATGAACTGAAGGCGGAAAGATTTCAGATGTCATTTGTCAGGTGGATGTCTTATAAGAACATGGTTTGGGTTTCTTCTAGTTCGACCGTTTTTGGTGAGAAGATGATTCCGTCGTTCAATTTTTACTGTCAATAAACCAGTAGAAAACAAATCTCTAAAGTTATGTCCTTTGAGGGATTCAGTTTTTGTTCTTATGTCGAGTTTGGTTTTTTTTATATTACTGAGTGAGTGGAATCCTACGAGCAGAGGGAGCAGGTTTAGGCAGAAGCAGGACTCCAGCTGGACCGAGAAGGAGAAACCACGGCAGAGGACCACACAATCTACAACCTACTGAGACGTCAGCACCAAAGAGTGGAGGTTAGGAGAATGACATCTTACTAATTCTGTGTGTTTTTTCCACATGTGTATAAGCTGAAGGTTATGCAAGTGGACCTGCGGACTACACCACCACCGATGTGTACGCCGAAATACAACTGTTACATACCATCTACGATACTGCGACATCTAGGCCTGTAGTCTATATATGAAGTTAATGGAACAATCCCAGTTCACCCCTTGGCCCCTCCCCCTTGCCCCTCCCCCTTAACCCCGCTTCTAAGGGGTGGCGGTTGAAATGGTCCAACCCTTCCAGACCTGTTCCGTCTTCATCAGTCCATGTCACTATAAACAGATGTACTGAACTTTGTTTGGGACAGAATTCTCCATGGCTCAGCAGCTGGAAGCGTCCGTTTTGGTCCTCTGTCGGCTCATGTCGGGAAAAAATGGCGTGGATAATGGAAGCAGAACACGCATCATGTATATTTGAACGGGTTTCTCCACGTTAAATGGAATTGAACAAATTGGCTTTTTTGACTGATTGAGCACTATTTTATCCAATTATAGTCAATAATTAAACGGATTATTGGAAAGCACACTAAAACTTACACACTGTTCCTTTAACAGTCTGGGTTGTCTTTTTTTTGTTTTTAACAGTCTGTTCTTTTTTCTTTCTTAACAGTCTGTTTTTCTCTCTTTTTTTACAGTCTTTTTTTTTCCTCTTTTTTCTTTTTTTCTGACCTCGGTCGTACTTCTCCAGGATCTTCTTCTGCTGCTGCGTCTCTCTTCTTAACTCACTGTTGTCCTGTTTCTCTTTCAGCAGCTGTGAAGGTCAACAGTGAAATGGTCAGTTTACCTCCATCAGTATGTTTACAGTATTTATACATGGAAGGGTTTACTGTGTGTGTGTTTTTAAGTCTTTTCTTTTACACTGACAGCTCGGTGACGCCTGACGCTGGTGTCTGCGATTATTACTGTGACTGAGTGACACCTACAGCACAACGGTACAATTAAAGGTCCAGTGTGTGCGCCTGCAGTGCCTTTAACAGTCATAATTAACAGTGGGTTCACATCCATGGAGACTGGCACTGTGTGTCAACTACAGATGGAACCATAGGAACATTTAACGTCACAGCTATTGTGACCAAAAGTATCACAGTTATCATTATTATCGCGGTTTTATTACCTCCACCAAGAGGTATTGTGATCAGTTTGCTTTGTGTGTTTGTTTGCGTGGTTGTTGTTTGTTTGTTAGCAACTTTAGGGGAAAAGTATTCCACTCATCTTTTCCACATTGTACCCACAGACAGGCCTAGGCCAGTGGTTCCAACCTTTTTTGTCTTGTGACCCCATTTTAACATCACAAATTTCTGGTGACCCCAGACATTCAAACTTTTTTTAGTTAAAATTAATTTATTTTTGATCACATAATAGTTTGCTATACTATGTTGCAAATAAATGTTAATTTCAGAGGACATTTAGTCTATATAATGTCTATTATTGTGGACAGAGGCAGTAAATCCAGGTGTAGATTACTGCACAAAGGTCAGGATCTGTCCAGTCAGTCCAGCTGGGATTTACAAGGAGGACAATTAATACTGAACAAACAAGAACTGAAACTATGAATGATGAAAGAGCTGCAGCATCTGAAACTGACCACAGTGAACATGTGACACAAACAGAACCACAGTGCTGCAGTTTCACAACCACAGTTTGTCTGATATGCGTTGGGATTGTCTCTCTCAACTCATCACATATATTTATTAGTAAATGTTTATTTTTATCAGTTACTATAAATTTCAGGCCACCCCACATGGGATCCCAACTCCAAGGCTGAAAACCACAGGCCTAGGCCCTGGGACCAACCCAGTCCATTTTGGTCCCAGTAGGACAAAGTTCAAGGTCACAACATCTACAGTTTTCCATCTGTCATCATTGAGACATTTTCCAAAATTCATCCAAATTGCAATCGACTCCGATTCTCCTCCAGTTGGATCCACCTGTAGCTTAGAACAGTCTCTTGTATGTGGAACTAAATTGTCCACATCCACTGTGGAATGTGGACTCTGTGGACATTTACACTGAAAATCCCATTTCCCACACATTTAAAATTAGAACTCAACTAATATTGATGTGAATTGAATCTAATTGGACAGACACATGACTGGGACCAGATTCAACTGTTTCTGTGTATGGAACAACCTGGAAACTGTTGGATTAAGCAGAAACAGTGGATCCACACATGCACAGAGTTCAGGCTGAAGGAGGAGCTCTGAGTTCTGAACACTGGTTCTGTTTTTTATTCAGTCAGTGTCTATATTGGAAACATCCTGATGCAACAGTTTGTTCAGATGCAGTTTTTAACATTTGTATGGAATGTCCTTTGTGGTGGACAGTTTTCTTTTCTTTTCTTTTTTTTTTTTTTTGTATAAAGTTGTGAAATTCTTGTCCATAAATGTGGACAGAAAACCCACAGCTGGGTCTGAGGAGGTTAACACCTCCCCAAAAACCACTTAAAACCACCCAAAACAACTTAAAACCACTCCAAAACAACATAACCTCCTCAGACCCAGGAAATGTCAGTAAAGTACCAGTTTTTTTTTTGTTTTTTATTAAATCAGTGTCTATATTGGAAACATCATGGAAGCATCAACAGTTTGTTCAGATGCAGTTTTTAACATTTGTATGGAATGTCCTTTGTGGTGGACAGTTTTCTTTTTTTTTTTGTATAAAGTTGTGAAACTCTTGTCCATAAACGTGGACAGAAAAACCCACCGCTGGGTCTGAGCAGGTTCAGAACATTCTCCTGGTTTCTAACAGGACAGTTTTTCTCTTCCATACCTCTTCTCTGGTTTCCCTCAGTTGTTCTCGTACCACTTCAACGTCCTCCGCTGCCTGAGTTTTGTCTTTTCGAGCCATTCCAACTCCTTTTTCAGCTCTAAAAAACAAAAACAACCAAACAAACAAAAAAAAAGACCCATGTTAAAGCATCAGTAAAAGCATTATTATCTTTTCAATTGTAATTAGTGTAAATATTCGGCAGCGGACCACGCGCTGTTTTGTTAATGTTTGAAGTTGCAATGTCAGTCAACTACTTTGTGTGTTAATGGCATAAAATTTAGAAAGATTAACAGTTAACATGAAGCGTCTCCCAGCAGGACTAGGAGACATTTAGGAGGATACTTAAGCGGAAAAGGGTCAGCGACACCTCAGGAGTCTGTGAGAGGAGGGATGTGATGGCCTTTATTAAACAGGCTAAGTATTCTGACAGAGAAAATGCCAGAAGGAAGGTTTAAAACGCTGCTGTGGACTTCACCTGCAGACACTAACACACCCTGGGCCTAGTTTATTTGATTTTTATTTTTCTATTAAACGATATCTTTATTGAACTTTATATTCACAATAATTAACATTATACTCAACATAAAGCAAACATTTAAGCAACACATTCCCCCAAAGAAATAAATGAATGAAAGCAAAAAATACGGCAGCGTATTAGGGCCACATAAGAAAATAAAAACACTTGTCACTACGAGAATAAAGTCATTAATTAACAAGAATAAAGTTGTAGTTTTAAAAAACTCATTATTTTTTAAAATAAGGACTTTATTTTTCATTAAATAATGTTTTTTAAAACTATGACTTTATTCCGGTTAATTAATGACTTTATTCTTGCAGTGAAAAGTGTTTTTATTTTCTTATGTGCCCTAATACGCCACTGTAAAAACACTAATTAATTAATAAATGAAATCAATAAAAAATAAAATAAAAAAGCCTAAATAAACCGCGTACAGCTCCATAATCAGCACCATTTGTCTGATAACATGTGATACACTCAGTTAAAGGTGTCCATATTTCACTAAAGCCCCTCCCCTTCCTGGGCGTATTCTAGTGTAAGTCCTACACATGTATAAAGTCCCCGTCTGTGCACATCGGAGCGTCCCCGGTGGACAGGAAGTGCTTTGACGAGCCTGTCCATTAACATGCAATTATGAATTTTCAACATAATAAGCCCACAATCTTCCAGCGAGTCGACTTCTTCTGCCTTCAATCATCTTCCACATCAGAGTATATCATTTGCAAATGACATGATTATCTCTCCCTTTTTACTGCCGACGGCCTCGAACAACATAACAGGAAAAAAAAAATCCATTAATCACCTGAGATATAATTAGCGTTGGACTAAGGAACAGACGGTGACATTTGCAGACGGCTGGTAGTTGGTAAAGTGCTGCACTAGTTAAGACTCATTAAACCTTCGGAGGTCCGTCTGTGGGATCGGAGCTGACAGCACATAAACAAGTGCCTCCTATTTTTACAATATTCTCAGGCTGTTGACTTAAAGGATGCATTTGTCCTATTAATATCAAATCAAAGACCAAAACCGACAATACATTAGATCTACAGCAGGTTTCAGCACTTCAGCCCCAAAAACAATTAGTCCTCAGTCAGACGTGGAAGAACAGAAAGAACTGGGAAAGGATCGTAGAGGACGATTTTCAGAAGAACATCCGTTTTAACGATGATTTATTTAATGTATACGCTCCCAAAACTAAACACAAATGGTGTTCAATGGTGGTCTGGACCTGTAATGGTGGTCTGGACCTGTAATGGTGGTCTGGACCTGTAATGGTGGACTGTACCTGTAATGGTGGTCTGGACCTGTAATGGTGGTCTGGACCTGTAATGGTGGTCTATACCTGTAATGGTGGTCTGTACCTGTAATGGTGGTCTGTATGTGTAATGGTGGTCTGTACCTGTAATGGTGGTCTGTATGTGTAATGGTGGTCTGTACCTGTAATGGTGGTCTATACCTGTAATGGTGGTCTGTACCTGTAATGATGGTCTGTACCTGTAATGGTGGTCTGGACCTGTAATGGTGGTCTGGACCTGTAATGATGGTCTGTACCTGTAATGGTGGTCTGTACCTGTAATGGTGGTCTGTATGTGTAATGGTGGTCTGTACCTGTAATGGTGGTCTGTACCTGTAATGATGGTCTGTACCTGTAATGGTGGCTATACCTGTAATGGTGGTCTGTACCTGTAATGGTGGTCTGTACCTGTAATGATGGTCTGTACCTGTAATGGTGGTCTGTACCTGTAATGATGGTCTGTACCTGTAATGGTGGTCTATACCTGTAATGATGGTCTGTACCTGTAATGGTGGTCTGTACCTGTAATGGTGGTCTGTACCTGTAATGGTGGTCTGTACCTGTAATGGTGGTCTGTACCTGTAATGGTGGTCTATACCTGTAATGATGGTCTGTACCTGTAATGGTGGTCTGTACCTGTAATGGTGGTCTGTACCTGTAATGGTGGTCTGTACCTGTAATGATGGTCTGTACCTGTAATGGTGGTCTATACCTGTAATGGTGGTCTGTACCTGTAATGATGGTCTGTACCTGTAATGGTGGTCTATACCTGTAATGATGGTCTGTACCTGTAATGGTGGACTGTACCTGTAATGGTGGTCTATACCTGTAATGGTGGTCTATACCTGTAATGATGGTCTGTACCTGTAATGATGGTCTGTACCTGTAATGGTGGTCTGTATGTGTATGGTGGACTGTACCTGTAATGGTGGTCTGTACCTGTAATGGTGGTCTGTACCTGTAATGATGGTCTGTACCTGTAATGGTGGTCTGTATGTGTAATGGTGGTCTGTACCTGTAATGGATGGACTGTACCTGTAATGATGGTCGTACTGTATGTGTAATGTGTAAATGGGGACTGTACCTGTAATGGTGGTCTGTATGTGTAATGGTGGACTGTACCTGTAATGGTGGTTTGTATGTGTAATGGTGGTCTGTACCTGTAATGGTGGTCTGTATGTGTAATGGGTGGTCTGTACCTGTAATGGTGGTCTGTACTGTAAGGATGGTCTGTACCTGTAATGGTGGATTGGACCGTAATGGTGGTCGTACCTGTAATGGTGGACTGTACCTGTAATGGTGGTCTAGTATGTGTAATGGTGGTCTGTATGTGTAATGGTGGACTGTACCTGTAATGATGGTCTGTACCTGTAATGGTGGTCTGTATGTGTAATGGTGGTCTGTACCTGTATGGTGGTCTGTACCTGTAATGGTGGACTGTACCTGTAATGGTGGTCTGTACCTGTAATGGGGTCTGTATGTGTAATGTTGGTCTGTGCCTGTAATGGTGGACTGTACCTGTAATGGTGGACTGTACCTGTAATGGTGGACTGTACCTGTAATGATGGTCTGTACCTGTAATGGTGGTCTGTATGTGTAATGGTGGTCTGTACGTGTAATGGTGGATTGGACCTGTAATGGTGGGCTGTACGTGTAATGGTGGACTGTACCTGTAATGGGGGTCTGTATGTGTAATGGTGGTCAGTACCTGAAGGGTGGTCTGGTACCTGTAATGGTGGATTGGACTGTAATGGTGGTCTGGACCTGTAATGGTGGACTGTACCTGTAATGGTGGACTGTACCTCTAATGGTGGACTGTACCTGTAATGGTGGACTGTACCTGTAATGGTGGTCTGTACCTGTAATGGTGGATTGGACCTGTAATGGTGGTCTGGACCTGTAATGGTGGTCTTGTACCTGTAATGGTGGGACTGTACCTCTAATGGGGACTGTACCTGTAATGGTGGGACTGTACCTGTAATGGTGGTCTGTACCTGTAATGGGGGATTGGACCTGTAATGGTGGACTGTACCTGTTAATGGTGGATTGGACCTGTAATGGGGGTCTGTACCTGTAATGGTGGATTGGACCTGTAATGTGTGGACTGTACCTGTAATGGTGGACTGTACCTGTATGGTGGTCTGTACCTGTAATGGTGGATTGGACCTGTAATGGTGGTCTGTACTGTAATGGTGGATTGGACCTGTAATGGTGGACTGTAACCTGTAATGGCGGACTGTACCTGTAATGATGGTCTGTACCTGTAATGGGTGTCTGTATGTGTAATGGTGGTCTGTACGTGTATGGTGGTCTGTACCTGTAATGGTGGACTGTACCTGTAATGGTGGTCTGTACCTGTAATGGTGGATTGGACCTGTAATGGTGGTCTGTATGTGTAATGGTGGACTGTACTGTAATGGTGGTCTGTACCTGTAATGGTGGATTGGACCTGTAATGGTGGTCTGTATGTGTAATGGGGGTCAGTAACCTGTAATGGTGGTCTGTACCTGTAATGGTGGATGGACCTGTAATGGTGGTCTGTACCTGTAAGGTGGATTGGACCTGTAATGGTGGACTGTACCTGTAATGGTGGACTGTACCTGTAATGGTGGTCCTGTACCTGTAATGGTGGATTGGACCTGTAATGGTGGTCTGTACCTGTAATGGTGGATTGGACCTGTAATGGTGGACTGTACCTGTAATGGCGGACTGTACCTGTATGATGGTCTGTACCTGTAATGGGGGTCTGTATGTGTAATGGTGGTCTGTACGTGTAATGGTGGTCTGTACCTGTAATGGTGGACTGTACCTGTAATGGTGGTCTGTATGTGTAATGGTGGACTGTACCTGTAATGGTGGTCTGTACCTGTATGGTGGATTGGACCTGTAATGGTGGTCTGTATGTGTAATGGTGGTTCAGTACCTGTAATGGTGGTCTGTACCTGTAATGGGGGACTGTACCTGTAGGGTGGTCTGTATGTGTAATGGTGGACTGTACCTGTAATGGTGGTCTGTACCTGTAATGGTGGATTGGACCTGTAATGGTGGTCTGTATGTGTAATGGTGGTCAGTACCTGTAATGGTGGACTGTATGTGTAATGGTGGACTGTACCTGTAATGGTGGTCTGTACCTGTAATGGTGGATTGGACCTGTAATGGTGGTCTGTATGTGTAATGGTGGACTGTACCTGTAATGGTGGTCTGTACCTGTAATGGTGGATTGGACCTGTAATGGTGGTCTGTATGTGTAATGGTGGTCAGTACCTGTAATGGTGGTCTGTACCTGTAATGGTGGATTGGACCTGTAATGGTGGTCTGTATGTGTAATGGTGGTCAGTACCTGTAATGGTGGACTGACACTTGGCTGACAGGCAGATGTCGTCATCTCCTTGCAGTTCTTCTTGGTCCTGGTCTTGGTCCAGGTTGATCTCACTGATGGTCTCTGGACTCAGGTGGGACAGGATCATCATACTCTTCCTCTTCAGAGAACGGTTCTGTCGGTTCAACTGTGACATCAAACATCAGCATCACAAACATCAACAGTTTTTCCTTCTGGTTTTGTAAATAAAGTAGATTAAGTACATAAAGTAGAAAAAGTATATAAAGTGCATAAAGTACATAAAGTTAAAAAAAAAAGTAAATAAAGTAAATAAAGTACATAAAGTAGATAAAGTAGATAAAGTACATAAAGTAGATAAAGTAGATAAAGTACATAAAGTAACTATAGTAACTGTAGTAGATGTGTCCTTTGGTTTCACTTCTTTGCTTCAGATTAAATGCAGACTTGGTTTTTCTTCCTTTGGTTCCATCTCATTCTCATTCCACTTTTTGCTAATGTACCAAAAAGTGTAAACACAAGCATCATGTGACCAACTGCACTGGCATTGGACAGAAAAGCCAGGGGCGGGGTCAATCAGGGGCGGGGTCAGTTAGAGATGGCGGGTGTTGATGTAAACAAACATGGCGGTCCTCTGTACAGTTGTGGTTTTCAGAATCTGTGTTTTATTTGGACAGACACACATTTAAATACTGTCAGCTGTCCACAACAGCTGATTGGAGACAGTGTGGTCCAATGGACATGTGACCACATGTCCAGGAGACATCCAGTGTCCTCACTGGTCCACAACTGTCCTCATCTGTCCTAGTCTGTCCTCACTGGTCCTCGTCTGTCCTCATTGGTCCTCATCTGTCCTAGTCTGTCCTCACTGGTCCTTGTCTGTCCTCATTGGTCCTCATCTGTCCTAGTCTGTCCTCACTGGTCCTCGTCTGTCCTCATTGGTCCTCGTCTGTCCTCATTGGTCCTCGTCTGTCCTCATTAGTCCCTCGTCTGTCCTCATTGGTCCTCGGCTGTCCTCATTAGTCCTCGTCTGTCCTCATTGGTCCTCGTCTGTCCTCATTGGTCCTTATTGGTCCTCATCTGTCCTCATTAGTCCTCGTCTGTCCTCATTGGTCCTCGTCTGTCCTCATTGGTCCTCGTCTGTCCTCTTTCAGTGTCCTCATTGGTCCTCGTCTGTCCTCTTTCAGTGTCCTCATTGGTCCTCGTCTGTCCTCATTCAGTGTCCTCATTGGTCCTCGTCTGTCCTCATTGGTCCTCGTCTGTCCTCATTGGTCCTCGGCTGTCCTCATTAGACCTCTGGTCTGTTTTAAATGAACTGTTTTAAACGAACTCTGGTCTGTTTTAAATGAACTGTTTTAAATGAACTCTGGTCTGTTTTAAATGAACTGTTTTAAAAACTCTGGTCTGTTAAATGAACTGTTTTAAACGAACTCTGGTCTGTTTTAAATGAACTGTTTTAAATGAACTCTGGTCTTTTTAAATGAACTCTGGTCTGTTTTAAATGAACTGTTTTAAACGGACTCTGGTCTGTTTTAAATGAACTGTTTTAAATGAACTCTGGTCTGTGCTAAATGAACTGTTTTAAAGGAACTCTGGTCTGTTTTAAATGAACTGTTTAAAATGAACTCTGGTCTGTTTTAAATGAACTGTTTTAAACGAACTCTGGTCTGTTTTAATGAACTGTTTTAAATGAACTCTGGTCTGTGTTAAATGAACTGTTTTAAAGGAACTCTGGTCTGTGTTAAATGACCTGTTTTAAATGAACTCTGGTCTGTTTTAAATAAACTGTTTTAAATGAACTCTGGTCTGTTTTAAATGAACTGATTTAAATGAACTCTGGTCTGTTTTAAATGAACTGTTTTAAATGAACTCTGGTCTGTTTTAAATGAACTGTTTTAAATGAACTCTGGTCTGTTTTAAATGAACTGTTTTAAATGAACTCTGGTCTGTTTTAAATGAACTGTTTTAAACGAACTCTGGTCTTTTTTAAATGAACTCTGGTCTGTTTTAAATGAACTGTTTTAAACGAACTCTGGTCTGTTTTAAATGAACTGTTTTTAAATGAACTCTGGTCTGTGTTAAATGAACTGTTTTAAAGGAACTCTGGTCTGTTTTAAATGAACTGTTTTAAATGAATTCTGGTCTGTTTTAAATGAACTGTTTAAAATGAACTCTGGTCTGTTTAAATGAACTGTTTTAAACGAACTCTGGTCTGTTTTAAATGAACTGTTTTAAATGAACTCTGGTCTGTGTTAAATGAACTGTTTTAAAGGAACTCTGGTCTGTGTTAAATGACCTGTTTTAAATGAACTCTGGTCTGTTTTAAATAACTGTTTTAAATGAACTCTGGTCTGTTTTAAATAAACGTTTTAAAATGAACTCTGGTCTGTTTTAAATAAACTGTTTTAAATGAACTCTGGTCTGTTTTAAATGAACTGTTTTAAATGAACTCTGGTCTGTTTTAAATGAACTGATTTAAATGAACTCTGGCTGTTTTAAATGAACTGTTTTAAATTAACTCTGGTCTGTTTTAAATGAACTGTTTTAAAATGAACTCTGGTCTGTTTTAAATGACCTGTTTTAAATGAACTCTGGTCTGTTTTAAATGAACTGTTTTAAATGAACTCTGGTCTGTTTTAAATGAACTGTTTTAAATTACTCTGGTCTGTTTTAAATGAACTGTTTTAAATGAACTCTGGTCTGTTTTAAATGAACTGTTTTAAATGAACTCTGGTCTGTTTTAAATGAACTCTGGTCTGTTTTAAATGAACTGTTTTAAACGAACTCTGGTCTGTTTTAAATGAACTGTTTTAAATGAACTCTGGTCTGTTTGAAACGAACTGTTTTAAACGAACTCTGGTCTGTTTTAAATGAACTCTGGTCTGTTTTAAATGAACTGTTTAAATGAACTCTGGTCTGTTTTAAATGAACTCTGGTCTGTTTTAAATGACTCTGGTCTGTTTTAAATGAACTGTTTTAAATGAACTCTGGTCTGTTTTAAATGAACTGTTTTAAAGGAACTCTGGTCTGTTTTAAATAAACTGTTTTAAATGAACTCTGGTCTGTTTTAAATGAACTCTGGTCTGTTTTAAATGAACTGTTTTAAAGGAACTCTGGTCTGTTTTAAATAAACTGTTTTAAATGAACTCTGGTCTGTTTTTAAATGAACTCTGGTCTGTTTTAAATGAACTCTGGTCTGTTTTAAATGAACTGGTTTAAATGAACTCTGGTCTGTTTTAAATGAACTCTGGTCTGTTTAAATGAACTGTTTTAAACGAACTCTGGTCTGTTTTAAATGAACTCTGGTCTGTTTTAAATGAACTCTGGTCTGTTTTAAATGAACTGTTTTAAATGAACTCTGGTCTGTTTTAAATGAACTGTTTTAAACGAACTCTGGTCTGTTTTAAATGAACTCTGGTCTGTTTTAAATGAACTCTGGTCTGTTTAAATGAACTGTTTTAAATGAACTCTGGTCTGTTTTAAATGAACTGTTTTAAATGAACTCTGGTCTGTTTTAAATGAACTGTTTTAAATGAACTCTGGTCTGTTTTAAATGAACCAAACTCAGCAGGAGTGAATCCAGCCTCAGTAAATAAAGGACCTGGTACCAGAACCTTCTCTATTGTTTAAAAACTCCAACCTGCACAAACTGAAGCCAGTGGGTTTGGACAGGACCAGTGGTCTGAAGGGTTCCACCTGTACTCAGAACATGGACCAAGTGGTGTTTTAGTTTGTGCTGTTTGGATCCTTTTAAACATTAACGCCTTCAACATGTTCACATGTTTATGACAAAACTGAAGGTCTTTAAAATCCACAACACTTTGGGTTTTTTACTGTTTGTGTCGGACTTCAAAAGAACAGATTTATTCCAACCACACACATGTTATTATTATTATTATTATTATTATTATTATTATTATTATTATTATTGGTCGTCATATTTTGCCGTTGAAGGTTTCCTCCATCCGTCTGATTGGAGCATCCTGACAGGACACTCTTCTATTCTGAGGACACTATTATTCACATTATGAGTCCATTGTTCAGGTAAACACTGCTGACATTTTCTAAAATGCACTGACGACTCAAATCTGTGATTTGTTAATTAGTTTGACCCTCTTTAATGAGCACAGTACAAAGGAAAGACTGTCATTATGATCCACCTGAATGGAAGAGTCTGACCCAAAGACTGTTCTGGAACACATTTAACAGGTGGAGCAGGTCACATGATGAAGGGGGGGGGGGGGGGGGGGGGGGGGGGGGGCAGTGATTTAAATGATTATTTCCTTGAAGAATTGAATTCCATCATAAATCTGCACAAATACTAAACACATTTGTCTTTGATCCCAACAGGATCTAATGTTCTATCACCAAATGTTTTACAGACATTCCAGTTTCAGATCCTGTTCAAATGTTCAGATTCTATTAGTTCACGACAAACATCAGAACAGGATTTGAGTTCAATCCCAACAAAGGAACAAATATTATTTAATAAAAGAGTGTTAAATAATAAATAAAATAGAAACAAAAAAGAAAAACAAAAAAACTAAAATGAACCTCCACAATATCTGCATTTGAATAAATACCTAAAAATATCCATACAGTACTTTTTAATATCGATACAGTATTGTGAAATGAAATATCGCGATATATTAACCCACCCTGGCTTTCCACTTTTTGACCTTTGACCCTCTGGCAGACGTTTGCAGACACTAAAGTCCAGCACAAACCGTCTAAAAAACAGTTTCTATCCCGGGGCCAGAATTCCACTGAACTCTGCTGGACGTTCATGAACTGTGTGGACTGCTGAATGCTGTCCAGAGTTCATGAAAATGTTTTATGTGTCTTTTAACTTATTAACACTCTTTATCTATGCTGCTTTTTTTGTTTTGTTTTTTTAGATATTTATGCCATCAAGCTTTTTCTTTTATATTTCAGTTTTTATACTCTTTTATACATTATTTATACTTTTTTTTATGGCAACTAGGATGATTGCACTTTTTTAATTTAGTTGTACCTGTACAATGACAATAAAGACATTCTATTCTATTCTATTCTATTGTTTTTTATTCTATATTGCAGAACCAATATTTTCTAACACTCCTAGATATATCGTGATATATCGTATCGTGATCCTAGTATTGTGATTTGTATCTTATCTCCAGATTCTTCCCAATACACAGCCCTAGTGACGGAGCCTCCTACACGCAGTGTCGTCAGCACAAATGAAACATTCCGACCTAAACTCCGAACACACAGACGATAGAGCGCCGCTAAAACCGCCTCTAAACACGTAAAGTCAGTCCGAACGCCGACAAGAGCTCATCGATTGGAAACACCCTTACCGTCAAATCTACATAAATGTGCTTTAAAAAAAAGTGGTGAAAATAAAATTTAAAAAAAGGAAAATAAATTCTAAAAAATAAAAATAAAATATAAGTAATGAATAATAATAAAAAAATTCACTTCAAAGAAAAAAAGTCTTCAAATGCAATTTTTTGGATCGTAATTTTTTTTTTTTTTTTTGCATTCAAACACTTTTTTTAATTGAATTTTTTTTTGTTAAAGCAATAAAGAAACAAATGTACCTTCATAAAAGACAGGTTGATTAGAAAAAATTAATTGCATTGTTTTTTCATGCCTAAAGAGGAATTAAAACAGGAAAACAACCTTGACTAAAGTTCTCATAATTCATGCATGAAAGAGTTAAAAAAAAAAAAAAACAGTGTTAAATAATAAGAATATAAACAATCAAGAAAAAATTACAAAAACAAAAATGAACCTCCACAATATCTGCATTTGAATAAATACCCAAAAATATCCATACAATACTTTTTAATATCAATACAGTATCCATCCATCCATTTTCTTCCGCTTATCCGGGGCCGGGTCGCGGGGGTAACAGTCTAAGCAGGGATGCCCAGACTTCCCTCTCCTCAGACTCCTCCTCCAGCTCTTCCGGGAGGACCCCGAGGCGTTCCCAGTCCAGCCCACAGACATAGTCTCTCCAACGTATCCTGGGTCTTCCCTCAGGTCTCCTCCCGGTGGGACATGCCCGGAACACCTCCCAGGGAGGCGTCCAGGAGGCATCTGAAACAGATGTCTGATCCACCTCAGCTGGTTCCTCTGGACGTGGAGGAGCAGCGGTTCTACTCCGAGCTCCTCCCTGGTGACTGAGCTCCTCCCCCTATCCCTAAGGGTGCGCCCAGCCACCCGACGGAGGAAACTCATTTGGACCGCTTGTATCTGGGATCTGGTCCTTTTGGTCCTGACCCAAAGCTCATGACCATAGGTGAGGGTAGGAACATAGACTGACCGGTAAATCCAGAGCTTCTCCTCTCGGCTCAGCTCCTTCTGAACCACGACAGACCGGTACAGCGACTGCATCACTGCAGACGCTGCACCAATCTGTCTGTCCATCTGACGCTCCATCCTTCCCTCACTGTGAACCAGACCCAGATACTTGAACTCCTCCACTTGGGGCAAAGACTCCCCACCGACCCGGAGAGGGCAGACCACCTTTTTCCGGTCAAGAACCATGGCCTCGGATTTGGAGGTGCTGATCCTCATCCCGCTCGCTTCACACTCGGCTGCAAACCGCCCCAGTGCACGCTGAAGGTCCAGGTTTGATGAGGCCAACAGGACAACGTCATCTGCAAAAAGCAGAGATGAAATCCTGTGGTCCCCAAACCAGACCCCTCTGGCCCCTGGCTGCGCTGAGAAATTCTGTCCATAAAAATAATGAACAGAACCGGTGACAAAGGGCAGCCCTGCTGGAGTCCAACGTGCACCTGGAACAGGTCTGACTTACTGCCGGCAATGCGAACCAGGCTCCTGCTTCGGTCATACAAGGACCAGACTGCCCTCAGCAGAGGGCCCCGGACCCCATACTCCCGAAGCACCCCCCACAGGATACCACGAGGGACACGGTCGAACGCCTTCTCCAGATCCACAAAACACATGTGGACTGGTTGGGCGAACTCCCATGAACCCTCGAGCACCCGATGGAGAGTATAGAGCTGGTCCAGCGTTCCACGACCGGGACGAAAACCGCATTGTTCCTCCTGGATCCGAGGTTCGACTATCGGTCGGATCCTCCTCTCCAGTACCTGGAATAGACTTTCCCCGGGAGGCTGAGGAGTGTGATCCCCCAATAGTTGGAGCACATCCTCCGGTCCCCCTTCTTAAAAAGGGGAACCACCATCCCGGTCTGCCAGTCCAGAGGGACTGTCCCCGACTGCCACGCAATGTTACAGAGACGTGTCAACCAAGACAGTCCCTGCACATCCAGAGACTTAAGGTACTCAGGGCGAATCTCATCCACCCCTGGTGCCCTGCCACCGAGGAGCTTGGCAACCACCTCGGTGACTTCAGCTTGGGTGATGGACCAGTCCACCTCTGAGACCTCAGCCTCTGCTTCCTCTGTGGAAGACGTGGCAGTGGGATTGAGGAGATCCTCGAAGTATTCCTTCCACCGTCCGACAACATCCCCAGTCGAGGTCAGCAGCTCCCCACTTCCACTGTAAACAGTGTTGAAGATTGAGTTGAAGACCGCACTGACATCAGGCTCTGCCAGATGTTCCCAACAGACCCTCACAACACGTTTGGGCCTGCCGAGTCGGTCCGGTTTCCTCCTTCGCCAGAGGATCCAACTCACCACCAGGTGGTGATCGGTTGACAGCTCTGCCCCTCTCTTCACCCGAGTGTCCAAAACACGCGGTCGGAGGTCTGATGATACGACAATGAAGTCGATCATCGACCTCCGGCCTAGGGTGTCCTGGTGCCAAGTGCACTTCTGGACATCCCTGTGTTGGAACATGGTGTTTGTTATGGACAAACTGTGACTAGCACAGAAGTCCAATAACAGAACACCACTCGGGTTCAGATCAGGGAGGCCGGTCCTCCCCATCACCCCCCTCCAGGTCTCACTGTCGTTGCCCACGTGGGCATTGAAGTCGCCCAGGAGAACAATGGAGTCCCCAGTCGGAGCACCATCCAGCACCCCTCCCAGGGACTCCAAGAAGGCCGGGTACTCTGCACTGCTGTTCGGCCCGTAGGCCGAAACAACAGTGAGGCACCTGTCCCCGACCCGAAGGCGTAGGGACGCGACCCTCTCGTTCACCGAGGTGAACTCCAACACATGGCGGCTGAGCTGAGGGGCTATGAGCAAGCCAACACCAGCCCACCGCCTCTCACCGTGGGCAACGCCAGAGAAGTGGAGAGTCCAGCCCCTTTCGAGGGTTGGGTTCCAGAGCCCAAGCTGTGTATGGAGGTGAGCCCGACTATATCTAGACGGTATCTCTCAACCTCCCTCACAAGCTCCGGCTCCTTCCCTCCCAGTGAAGTGACATTCCATGTCCCAAGAGCCAGACTCTGCGTCCGGGGATCGGGTTGTCGGGCTCCCTGCCGTCGACTGCCACCCAATCCACATTGCACCCGGCCCCTATGATTCCCTCGGTGGGTGGTGAGTCCACCGGAGATCAATACAGTATTGTGAAATGAAATGTCGCGATATATTGTAGAACCAATATTTTATTACAGCCCTAGATATATTGTGATATATCATATCATGATTTGTATCATATCGCAAGATTCTTCCCAATACACAGCCCTAGTGATGGAGTGTCGTACACGCACAAATTAAATGTTCTGACCTAAACTCTGAACACACAGACGATAGAGTGATAGAGCACCGCTAAAACCGCCTCTGAACGCGTAAAGTCAGTCCGAACGCCGACAAGAGCTCAGCGATTGAAACGCCTTCATTGTCAAATCTACATAAAAGTGACAAATGTGCTTTAAAGAAAGTGGTGAAAATAAAAATAAAAATAAAAAAAAAGCTGAAAGAAATAAGGTAGAAGCGCTGCAGACGAGAGCGACGGGGCGGAGGATGAGATGTTTTTCTGAATTCCTCATTTCTTTGGCCCTGCAATCAGCTGTAATGGCAGGATGAATGCAAAAGCAATGATAAGGTGAAAAAAAAAAAACAGATGGAGGAGAGAAGGAGACAAAGAAAACAGGCCTGAGGAGCTCTTCTTCTTTTAGACGTAATCACAGTTTTTCGATGTGACACAGATTTGCATTTCTGTGCATCATGGCTTTTTTTCTGTGTGATAACTGGCACACACACACACACACACACACACAAACACACACACACACATTTCCTTTTGAAAAATCATGGTAAATTGATCAGTTTCTACGTGACGGACACACGCTCGGCTGCTTCCATTACTCCAGTTCCAGCATATGTATCAATTAAGGCGAGCATGGCTAAGTAAAAACATGAATGACGCCTATGGAACCCAGACGCATGTCATTATTATTATGCGTGTTTCGGAGGAGAAGTGGCAAAAAAGAGACAAGAGTGAATAAAAAAAAGAAAAAAAAAAAAAAAAAAGGAGAGTGATTGAAAAAAGCCCAGCCATAAAAGAAACATTTATTAATGGCGTCCTGGTGGGAGCAGATTGCAGCAATTCCATCTTTTGATGATGCCCCTCACACCGCATCCCTGCTTTTTTTTTTTTCTGAAATGCAATCAACAATACATCACATGGAATCGCATTCTTCAGATAATAATTCTACAATCGGCCACAGATTCACGTCTAAAAATTACATACTCAGAGAAATCAAAGCTGACACAGGCCTTCAGCTAACCTCTGATCACCACCCCACACACTATACACACACCACACACACACCCACAACATGTATACACACACCACACACGTACACACACACACACACACACACAGTACACACACACACGTACACACACCACACACCTACAACACACACACACACACACACTGTGTACACACACCACCACCAATCAATGATACATCATAGGAAAACACACACACACCATATGTAACTGGGGGGGGGGGGGGCGGGAGGGCACACCACACCCTTACCACCACACACATATGTTACACACACCACTACACACGACACACCACACGTACACACACCACACACACCATTAGTATACCAACACCACACAGTACCCCACACACACCCACACATGTATACACACCAACACACACGTACACACACACACCACACAGACACGACACACACACACATCATATTGTATACACACACACACATACTTACACACACACACACACGATACACACACACACACCACTTACACACACACACACACACACGTACACACCACACACACACTTACACACACACACGTAACAACACACACAAACACACTTAACACACACACACACACACGTACACACACACATATGTATACACACACACACACACGTA